>NC_140242.1:5804919-5819919 GCF_949987555.1 Borostomias antarcticus | reverse complement strand
GGGAGGAGCAGTGTGTGAGGTCAGGGAGGAGCAGTGTGTGTGGTCAGAGAGGAGCAGTGTGTGTGGTCAGGGAGGAGCAGTGTGTGTGGTCAGGGAGGAGCAGTGTGTGAGGTCAGGGAGGAGCAGTGTGTGAGGTCAGGGAGGAGCAGTGTGTGAGGTCAGGGAGGAGCAGTGTGTGAGGTCAGAGAGGAGCAGTGTGTGTGGTCAGGGAGGAGCAGTGTGTGAGGTCAGAGAGGAGCAGTGTGTGAGGTCAGGGAGGAGCAGTGTGTGTGGTCAGAGCCGGGGCAGTGTGTGAGGTCAGGGAGGAGCAGTGTGTGAGGTCAGGGAGGAGCAGTGTGTGAGGTCAGGGAGGAGCAGTGTGTGAGGTCAGAGCCGGGGCAGTGTGTGAGGTCAGGGAGGAGCAGTGTGTGAGGTCAGGGAGGAGCAGTGTGTGAGGTCAGGGAGGAGCAGTGTGTGAGGTCAGGGAGGAGCAGTGTGTGAGGTCAGGGAGGAGCAGTGTGTGAGGTCAGGGAGGAGCAGTGTGTGAGGTCAGGGAGGAGCAGTGTGTGAGGTCAGGGAGGAGCAGTGTGTGAGGTCAGGGAGGAGCAGTGTGTGAGGTCAGGGAGGAGCAGTGTGTGAGGTCAGGGAGGAGCAGTGTGTGTGGTCAGGGAGGAGCAGTGTGTGTGGTCAGAGCCGGGGCAGTGTGTGAGGTCAGGGAGGAGCAGTGTGTGAGGTCAGGGAGGAGCAGTGTGTGAGGTCAGGGAGGAGCAGTGTGTGAGGTCAGGGAGGAGCACGGACGAGGTCTGCCGGGAGCAAATCCACTCAGCCTCTGAGCAACATGCTGGTCTACTGCATGGGGGGCTCTGTCACTGGGGAAGACAGTCTTTCTGGCAAAACAAGCAGCATTCTGCGAGTGTGTGTGGTGTGTGTGTTTGAAGTAATGTGTGTGTGTGTGTGTGTGAGAGAGAGAGAGAGAAAGAGACAGAGAGGAAGGGAGGAAGGCGCTTGCATGGAAGATCCTGTTATCCAGGTTTTGTTTATGTTATTACCACTTAGTTACACACTAATTACACAATCATTACTACAGTATGTATTCTGGAGGTTCGTAACATCTCTGAACAACATGGCCAGTGTGTAGATCTCCAACCTCCCCAGGTAAATCAAACTCTGTTTCTTCTATGCGACGGTGGAGTCCGTTCTCCTACATGGCTGTGAGTGCTGGACCCTGAAGCCCACCCTGCAGAAGTCCCTAGACAGGTGCTACACCAGCTGCGTTCAGTACTTAACATTAACAAGAACGAGCACGTTAACAACAAGCATCTGTATGGGGGGTCACCAGGGGTGAGTGAGAAAACAGCAGCCAGGAGAACGAGGCTGGCTGGTCAGTGCCAGAGACACCAGGAGCCTCCAGCCAGCAAACTGGTGCTGTGGGAGCCGACACACGGGCATGGGTCACCAGGGCGTCCCTCACTAACACACGGGCATGGATCATGAGGGTGTCCCTCACTAACACACGGGCATGGATCACGAGGGTGTCCCTCACTAACACACGGGCATCGGTCACCAGGGCGTCCCTCACTAACACACGGGCATGGGTCACCAGGGCGACCCTCACTAACACAAGGGCATCCCTCACTAACACACGGGCATCCCTCACTAACACACGGGCATGGGTCACCAGGGCGTCCCTCACTAACACACGGGCATGGATCACCAGGGCGTCCCTCACTAACACACGGGCATGGATCACCAGGGCGTCCCTCACTAACACACGGGCATCCCTCACTAACACACAGGCATGGGTCACCAGGGCGTCCCTCACTAACACACGGGCATCGGTCACCAGGGCGTCCCTCACTAACACACGGGCATCGGTCACCAGGGCGTCCCTCACTAACACACGGGCATCGGTCACCAGGGCGTCCCTCACTAACACACGGGCATCGGTCACCAGGGCGTCCCTCACTAACACACGGGCATCGGTCACCAGGGCGTCCCTCACTAACACACGGGCATCGGTCACCAGGGCGTCCCTCACTAACACACGGGCATCGGTCACCAGGGCGTCCCTCACTAACACACGGGCATGGATCACGAGGGTGTCCCTCACTAACACACGGGCATGGGTCACCAGGGCGTCCCTCACTAACACACGGGCATGGATCACGAGGGCGTCCCTCACTAACACACGGGCATGGATCACGAGGGCGTCGCTCACTAACACACGGGCATGGATCACCAGGGCGTCCCTAACTAACACACGGGCATGGATCACCAGGGCGTCCCTCACTAACACACGGGCATCGGTCACCAGGGCGTCCCTCACTAACACACGGGCATGGATCACCAGGGCGTCCCTCACTAACACACGGGCATCGGTCACCAGGGCGTCCCTCACTAACACACTGGCATGGATCACCAGGGCGTCCCTCACTAACACACGGGCATGGGTCACGAGGGCGTCCCTCACTAACACACGGGCATCGGTCACCAGGGCGTCCCTCACTAACACACGGGCATGGGTCACCAGGGCGTCCCTCACTAACACACGGGCATGGGTCACCAGGGCGTCCCTCACTGATGTATGTGGACGTACTCACGGAAGACGCAGGAGCAGGAAGTAGCGGTGAGCTGACAGATATATGGAGGATCAGGAAGACTGGAAGCGCTGATGGAGGACTCGTCCGAGGAGTCTGTGTGTGTCTGAGATAGTGTGTGTGGCGTGGTGTGTGTGCATGTGTTTGAGATAGTGTGCCTGTGTGTGATGTGGTGTGTGTGTGTTCGAGATAGTGTGTGTGTGTGTGTATGTTTGATATAGTGTGTGTGTGTGTATGTGTTTGAGATAGTGTGTGTGTGATGTGTGTGTATGTGTTTGAGATAGTGTGTGTGTGTGTGTGATGTGTGTGTGTGTGTGTGTGATGTGTGTGTGTTTGTGTGAAGTGTGTGTATGTGTATATGTTTGAGATAGTGTGCGTGTGTGCGATGTGGTGTGTGTGTGTGTATGTGTTTGAGATAGTGTCTGTGTGTGTCTGTGTGTGTGTGTGTCTGTGTGTGTGTGATGTGCGAGTTGACTCATAGTGAGGACGGATTTGGACTGGAGGAAGATGGAAGGGATGAGGGGGGGAGGGAAGGGATGAGGAAGAGGAGGGATGAGGAGGGAAGGGATGAGGAAGGAAGGTATGAGGAGGGAAGGGATGAGGGGGAGGAGGGAAGGGATAAGGAGGAGGAGGGAAGGGATGAGGGGGAGGAGGGAAGGGATGAGGAGGAGGAGGGAAGGGATAAGGAGGAGGAGGGAAGGGATGAGGGGGAGGAGGGAAGGGATGAGGAGGAGGAGGGAAGGGATGAGGAAGGAAGGGAGGAGGTGGAGGAGGGAAGGGATGAGGAGGAGGAGGGAAGGGATAAGGAGGAGGAGGGAAGGGATGAGGAGGAGGAGGGAAGGGATGAGGAAGGAAGGGAGGAGGTGGAGGAGGGAAGGGATGAGGAGGAGGAGGGAAGGGATGAGGAAGGAAGGAAGGGAGGAGGTGGAGGAGGGAAGGGATGAGGGGGAGGGCTAGACCACTCGGGCTAGACTGTAGGCTTGTGGTTCCCCTGACCCGAAGGCCTTCAGCAGCTGGCGGACCTGCCCGTCCATCCACAGCTTCTGATGAGGGAAGGTTGTGATCCGCTTGGTGGTGGTGACTTCATTGATGCTGGTGCTTATGCAGTCCAGGGCATGTATGTATATCGATTGCAGACAGTGAACTAGTTAGCCAGCTAACGCTAGTCTGCCCCAATAGTGGAATCCTTTCTGTATATTCATACACGTTACCACAATGGACCATACAACTGTACAGAAAATAACCACAATATATGATTTTCACTAGTAATGTGGCTTGATGTATGCTTGATGCATCTTCTTCTTGAAGAAGATGATGATAGAAATGAGAGAAAGGAAGTTCTAGAGTCGACAGATTGCATCAGAAATGTTATCAGGTTCCCCATAAACCCACTGTTCCCCATAAACCCATTGTGGGGTCAGACCTATGTCCATACCCCCATTGCTCTCTGTTAAGTGCATTGTGTCGCCTCTGTGTATGAAATGCGCTATACAAATAAAGCTTGATTTGATTCGATTTGCTATCTTTGGGTTTAAATCCGAAATATTGATAAATAGGTGCTTTTGTGCCATGACTGGGGAGTGCGCCTAGCTCTGGCCTGCCTGTCCAGCAGGGGACTTAAATAGGTACTGTAGTAGCAGAAGTTAGACGTGTGTGTGTGTGTGTGTGTTTGTATACACCTGTGTGTGTGTGTGTGTGTGTGTGTGTGTGTGTGTGTGTGTGTGTGTGTGTGTGTGTCTGTGTGTATCGCTGACTGGCACCCCAGCAACCCATCAAAACCATTACAGTGCACACGTGCATGTGTGTGTGTGTGTGTGTGTGTGTGTGTGTGTGTGTGTGTGTATGTTTGTGTGTGTGAGTGTGTGTGTGTGTGTGTGTGTGAACAAGGAGCAGGAGGGAGAGGGGAACTAGAGAAACAGAGAGAGGACAGAGGGTCATACACTCAGGACAATTACTGTCTAAGTTCTCAATTACCAAACTCAATACCATCAACCCTGAACGCAATTCCAATTTAACGCTTCGTTTGGTCGCAAAATGCCAGCCCTGGGGCCTCATTTATCAAAGAGCGTGTAAATTCTGGTGTAAAAGAGGGCGTACGACGAAAACGCGGAAAATGCACAATGTAGCGTACGACGAGAATATTTACACGCTTTTCGGATCTATCAAAAATGTCGTATGCCCTTTTCTGCACGAGAAATCCGAGACGGGCGGAGAATAGAGTGTACGCGCACGCGCCTCGTGTTCCGCCCTCTCCACGCCCAAATCCAACCATATATGGTCAAAACTATGACGGCACAACGGGGATACCCCGGAAGGATACGACATAATATAGCGTCGAGCATTAGGACAGACAAAGACGTTTATGGAAAAACGCGGAATGAAGAGAAACTTTTCGGAGACGGAGGTGCATGTGCTTGTTGGTGAGGTCCACGCGAGGAAGACAATCCTCTTCGGAAGGTATTAATAGCCTACCTTTGTCTGTTTGCTCCTACAGCTTAGTAGCCTACTTTAGCTACGTATTGTGCATCTAGGATTTGGCATACACGGACATAGCCTACTGTAACATGTGGCTGTGAGGAAAGAGAACATTCTGTGGTAGGCTATGATTAAATTAGGACCAAACACAGGGAACAATAACGCAGATGACCACTTCATAATGTTAGAACACATTAAACATTTTCCCCTCTGGGAAATTAAGACTCATCTAAATCACCCGGTAAATCACAGCATTTAATTGACTGCCAACAGAAAAACATATCAAATGAATATGGCTGCACAATGAAATGTTTAATGCATAATCAAGTTCACAGACAAACTCAAGGAACATGATTGAAATTGTTTCTCCAGACTCTGACGTGGGGTGGGACTCAGAGGAGGGGGAGTCTGCAGTGGTCCTGGACCTGACGGTCATGCCCCCGCGAGTTGTACCCTCCACCTCCAGCGCGCCGGCCTCCACCTTCTTATCAGCTTTGAATATATATCTTGGCAAACATAACACGGGATGATGTACAAGGAGGGGACAGATACCTAGTGAAAGTACTATTGGTTGCTAGTAAAAAGACAATAACGAGGGCTTGGTATAAGGTGGAACGCCCAACCAAGGAGCAGTGGCTGGGTGTTGTGGAGGAGATGTATGTTAGGGAGAGGTTCACGCATGCATTGAGGATGCAGGAAGGAAAGTTTGAAGGGAGATGGGAAAAATGGATGGATTATAGAAGGAAGTGTGATGATACCACTAATATTAAAATTGTCATATTTGAGTAAGAAAAAAAAGCTGCATGGATGGATGTACCCATAAGCTGTTATTGTAGGTTTTTATGTTTTATTGTATTGTCGTTGTATGGATGGAAAATGCTAATAAAGATTCAAAGTAAATAAGACAAAGAATATGGATCTTGGTTATGGACACACCAACAAGCCAGCCGTCACGCGCAGCGCCTGCCTCCAGTCTAGTCCCTACCCTGCTGAGCGCCGGATTCATTTAGGCTCGCATTACGCACAGGAGGACTGTCATTTATATGCTTACCAAAGAGCAAACAGGTCCACATGATCACATATTAATGACAATCTAATTGGTCAATTATTGCCGTTTGATGGAGTGCCTGCATTAAGTGTGTGACATATAGCGCGGAAGGGTTTGGGACAGCGCATAGGTACAGTTTGGGGAACAAATCCATATCGAACCATGAATGAGCCGGTTAGAGGACACGTCTAATCTTGCATTGCGATATATGTTTGTTCTGAATTGGCCTAGTAGCCTACATGATTGTGCGTTCATGAACTGTCGCTCTTATTCTCTCCGTCAAACATAGTAATTCACCGACGCACCACCGGCGTCGCCAGTTCCCCCTGTGTTCAAGAAGGGCGTAGAACACCGTGTAAATCGGTACGCCAACTGGAGAGGTGTCCTACAAAAGCGCGGAGAAAGGCGACTAAATTTTCGCCCTTACGGCTTGATAAATCGCAATGTGGGGGGGGCAAATGGCGTACGCCTGAACTCGCGAAAAAGACCGTGTAAAAGAAGGCGTACCTCAATGATAAATGAGGCCCCTGCTGGTAATAGGCCAGTGTGTGTGTGTGTGTGTGTGTGTTATTTGATGAAATTTGACACCTTATCCCTGAAGCATATTTTGGGTAAATTATTTTCCCTAGCCCCTCCTCTCTGGGTTGGTAACTGGATTTCCCTTCCCTCACTTTCAAAGAATTAGGAATAACAACTTAAGTGTGTGTGTGTGTGTATGTGTGTGTATGTGTGTGTGTTTGTGTGTTTATGTGTGTAAAAAAGTTGGTGAGACTGTTTACTTCTGAGTGAGCCATGTACGCTTACAGAACGTGTGTGTGTGTATGTGTGTGTGTGTGTATGTGTGTATGTGTGTGTGTGTGTGTGTGTGTGTGTGTGTGTGTGGGGGTGTGTGTATGCGGTGTCATATCCCTGTCTTTCAGAGTTTAATTACCAAGTTGTGGTTTGCTGCACACAACTATTGAACATACGTCAATCAATTTATGCCCCCCAATCCCCCAAACACACACACGCACACACTCTCACACATACACACACACACACACACACACACACACACACACACACACACACACACACACACACACACACACACACACACAATCCCCACTAACTGTCATCAGTTCCCTGGCTGTGCTGGACTGTTCTCTACAGTCAATCCCTGTGTGGCCCGGCATGTTAGCTGGCCCAGACAGACAACTTGTTACTGGCCTGTATTAGAAATACACACACACAAACACACACGCACACACGCACGCACGCACGCACGCACGCACGCACACCATCAACCTAGAGGATATTACTGTGGAAGAAACTTACAGCCGGAGGTCTGGTATTACAGTAACACAAACAGGAGTTTGGAATAAAAAAATCTGAGGTTTACATCAAAGACATGTAGGACAGACACACATTCTCTCTCTCTCTCTCTCTCTCTCTCTCTCTCTCTCACACACACACACACACACACGTTCTCTATCTCTCTCTCTCTCTCACACACACACACACACACACACACACGTGTGTTGTTACCTGGTGTGTTGAGCAGTCTGGACATGCGGCAGGCGTAGGAGATGTGCTGCTGGCAGTGCTCAGCGCTGGAGGTTATAGCTGTGACCTGGGACCACATATCAACAGTCACCCATCACTGGAATAGAGACCATATGTACCACAACTGCTTGTAGGTGTGTGTTTGTGTTCCCCATGGTCCTCCTCACCCCCCCCCCCCCCCCCACCCTGGGGTAATAAATCCATGGCCTAACATTCCTGAGACCACATGGGCCCAAGAGAGATTCACACAGTGAGACAAAGGAGTATTAGCATTATTTGTTTTATTTCTTTAAGTGCAATTACTTTCTCCCAGCTATGTTTTGCAACCACAAAAATAAGCCCTGGGAATAAAGTATGGGCATTGATGTATTGCATTTGTAACCAAGTGTTACTGTGTGTTGTAAATAACTGGTTCTATGCTACTAAATCAACCTATCAATGTCTGGTATCAATCTAAAGCTAAAATCATGAATCAGTTGATTATGCATGTTGGGGGAATTTAATATCATGTTGAAACCATAACAGGGATATTTGATAATTCCAGACTCTTAAGAGAATCTTGGCTCCCCTATTTATGATCCCAAGTGGGTGGGGGTCAAAGCTTGCCCACCGACCCTCACTCTGTGTGGGTGACCAATTGGTGCTGTCTATGCAAACAGGACACTCAATTATCTGCCCTTTTTAAGTGGGGACCGGACAGATTATGTCTCTCAAGTTCCGCTCTCAAGGTTTTCTCTCAGGTTATCTGTGTTCTCCAAGTAACACGTAACCTCAGGATCCAAGCTTGTGTCTGACTGATGGAAATCAATCTGTATCCGTGGAATTGCTGAACCGCTATGGGCATCTGAGCTCTCTGTGTAGTCGACATCAGGGTCTTAGGAATTTCCACAAACTCTTCAAACGATCCACCTCTGGCGAGAGCAGAGGGTTTGAACGAGACATTTGCAACCTTTAAACTCTGAACCATCATTCATTTAATTTCTGTGTTTGTGTGTGTGTGTGTGTGTGTGTGTGCATGCGTGCATGTGTGTGTGTGTGTGTGTGTGTGTGTGTGTGTGTGTGTGCGTGTGTGTGTCAGACCTGCTCCATAGAGGCGCTGTAGTTGAGCTGGAGGACGGTGCGTCTTTCTCGACTTGATCCTTTCACTGAGGTCTGGGCTGGCATGCTGTTCACCACCATGGTCCACACCTTGTCCTCTGATACACACACACACACGCACACACACGCACACCAGGTCATGTAAAAATAAAGTACTGCAAAGCCAAGCAGATGACATGAGGACCTGCAATTGCCCTGGACATATTCTCTAGTCTTATGACACGGTCCAGCCAACCGTACAACCCTGCGTCCATTCAGACTGTCAGTCAGTGTTCTGTAGGAGTGTGTGTGTGTGTGTTTGTGCTGCTGGGGGCTTTGGAGACTGGGGGTTATACCAGCAGAGCCGTGGCATTTAATTCAGAACTTACCATTTTCTCTCCTCCCTCCCTACCTCCCTCCCTCCCTCCATCCATCCATCATTTCCACCCTGAAATCTTTCACCAGTTCCACCTGTATGTGTGTGTGTGTGTGTGTGTGTGTGTGTGTGAATGTCATGGGCTAGAGCAGTGTTGCCTTGGAAACTAACAGGTTAAGGATAGGAAAGAAAAGTCTATTTCTCTACCCCCAAGATACTCAATCTCTCACTCTCTCAGCAAGCTGACAGTCTGCCAAAGTTTGAGTGTTACTGTTCACTAACCGCCAACACACACACACACACACACACACACACACACACACACACACACACACACACACACACACACACACACACTCACACACACACACACACACACACACACACTCACACACACACAGGGCAGGGCCGGGGCTCACCTGTCATATTGCAGTTGACTTTGAAGGGGCCAAGAGGTCCGCTGCCGTCCGGATCTATCCAGTAGGTATCTGAGGATCTCCCCAGGTGCTTATAGGCCTCGCAAGACTGCTCATAGATGGCTGGGTGGAGGGAGAAGAAAAGGAGGGGATGGAGAGAGAGAGAGAGGGAGAGAGAGAGAGGGAGAGAAAGAGAGAGTGGGATGGATATGAGGGAGAGGGAATAGAAAATCACTGAGTCGGTACTTCACATCGTGCAGCTTCAGCTCCCTCCAGCCCCACACACAGCCCTTTACAGCCCAGCAGCACCTCCGCACCAGCCTGCAGATCAGCACCACTGGGTCGCTGTCCGTGGCCCTGCCTCGACCGGGTTGAACAGCTACTGACTCCAGCACTATGGACAGCTACCAACCCACCCCAGAAACCCTCATCTACATTCTTTCCTCACAGAGGCTTCCACGTGCGCGCAAGACAATGTAAAAGTATGCCTGATAAACGCTGGTACCCATGCCTACACACTGATGTTCATATTATGAGATGTTCAACTGGGCTGGAGGTCTGTTCCTTACTCGTTGGCTGCAGTGATAGACCTGTTTATTGGGCTTCCTACCCTGCAGAGAAAGTGTATCTCTCTGTCAGTCCTGTGGAACTGTCTCCCTAATGCCTTTTTAAAGAGAATCTACAGGAGGTTCAAAGTCCTATTCATACGCCTGAAGTGAAAGGACATTTTATATGATATGTATTGAACGTTCTTGTGCTTGCCGTGAAAGGGCTGCTTCTCTGTTCTGTCCTGTTTCTTTGTGGGTTTTTTACACTTTGTTTTGTATGATTGACTCTTCTAAGCACGGACTCGGCATCATAACAAACTTAAACCGACAACAAGCTCCTCATCTCCCCGAGATGAAAAAACAAAGAAATGAAGAAACTGTGCATGAGTGTGTATCTGAGTGTGTGTGTGTTTGGAGCAGACATTTAGTTGCAGTCTCCTCCGTTCCATAAACATGAAAATAAAGCCACATAGCTGCAGGCACTGTTTGGCTGTTAAAGGATGCCACTACTGTATGTGTGTATGTGTGTGTGTGTGTGTGTGTGTGTGTGTGTGTGTGTGTGTGTGTGTGTGTGTGTGTGTGTGCGTGTGTGTGTGTGCGTGCCTGCGAGCACGTGTACATTTGCACGTGCATACTGTTAATATGTGTGTGTGTCTGTATGTGTGTGTGTGTGTCTGTATGCTTTATGCTCCTTTGAAGGACAAAAGATTAATTACTTTGCTGAATGTTGGAATAGATGAAAAACAATGCCGTCAACGTGCTGCAAGTTTTCAGTCTGGCAGTTGGGCTGTGGTTGTCATTCGCCATTCAAAGGCTGTCAGGCGGTCGTCAGAACAACGGCGTTGTGGCGCACGCCACTGCCGTCTCAGCACGTGTGACGGACAGAATGTTCCTGCCTCACTTGTTTTAATCCAAAGAGAAAGAAGGAATTTATGATTCCAATAAGAGAGAAGGAAAGTGTTGGACTGGTACTTTTTTGATTGCTGCCATACATTTCTGTTGGTTCTGTACACTTTTGAATAAAGTCCCTCTCATTCCCTCTCTCTCTCTCTCTCTCTCGCTCTCTCTCTCTCCCTCTCAATTTAATTCTATTCCATTCATTTCAATAAGCTTTATTGGCAGGAAATACTCGTAAATATTGCCAAAGCAGAGAACTAATTAAAAATCAAAGAAATGACAACAGATGGTAATAATGATAATCACAATGTGTGTTTGCAACTGTGTGTGAAGCGGCTGGGATGAGAATTAGCACCTCTAAATCTGAGGCCATGGTTCTCAGCAGGAAACCGGTGGTCTGTCCGCTCCGAGTAGGAAATGAGTCCTTACTCCAAGTGAAGGAGTTCAAGTATCTGGGGGTCTTGTTCACGTCCCCACCCTCACCTATGGTCATGAAGGATGGGTCATGACCGAAAGAACAAGATCACGGATACAAGCGGCCGAAATGAGTTTTCTCCGGAGGGTGGCTGGGGTCTCCCTGAGAGATCGGGTGAGAAGTTCAGTCATTCGGGAGAGACTCGGAGTAGAGCCGCTGCTCCTTTGCGTCGAAAGGAGCCAGTTGAGGTGGTTGGGGCATCTAGTGAGGATGCCTCCTGGGCGCCTCCCTAGGGAGGTGTTCCAGGCGTGTCAGCTGGGAGGAGGCCGCGGGGCAGTAGGGCGGGTCACACTATTTTTTTTCCCCAATCAACTGAGGGGGGTGTCTATTTCATGTGTTTTTCAACCAGGAATTAAAATATGTGCTTATTTTTGGGATAGGACCATTCCTACCTACATCATTTTGTATTTGTAAATTGCCACTTTTACCATTTCGAACCTCTTTATAAGATATTGAATGATATAAGGGAAATAATTTTGCCAAAACCAAATCCCAAATAAATGTACATATTTATCAACAGGTTTTATATATTTACATATTTACAGAATGTTTGTCACTTCCAAACATCAGTTTCTTACTTATGAACTCTGCCAGTTTGCACAAATCCTGCCTCAAAAACAGTTTTTGTATGTTGTTGCTGCAAGCTGGATGTCAATCCTTAACCATCTGTCTTCTGTTCATATCTTAAGGCATGAGGCAGTAAAAATATTTAAATTAGGAACCTGAGGAACTAGTAGATGATATTAGATGTAAATGATCTTGTTTTACATACTGTACTTGTTAATGGATTAGGAAATTATAAATGTTGGGAAAACAGTTTTCACATTTTGTTGCTGCAAGCACCAGTAAACCACAGATGCTGGCTCACCACAGCAGACAGACTTCTCAGGCTCTGGGTGTCAAAGCATGGTCTGAAAAGAACAAATCAGAAGAATCTGCAATTAATTGTGGAATACATCATTGGAGTGTGTATTATACATGCTGGTTCAACGTGAAGGTCAAGCACTCCTGGATCGAAGGACCTAGGCACATCCTGTTTCAGCTGGACTGTCTCAAGTCGCAAAGGAAGAAGGTGCTGGATCTTGTGATGCCGACTGTGAGAAGATCTGCTTGGTATGCCCACAGTGAAGCCATCCTCCAAACACTGCTGTGCTCTGAGGATCAGAGGGAGAGGATTGAGGGGGTGGAGAGAATCTTGGCCATCAGGGAAGAGGGGCACTCCTCTGTCAGGACCAGAAAGACACCTGGCATCAATTGCGATGCTTCCAGCATTGGTGACTTGATCAGCTGGTCAGAAGGTGTGTCAGAGCCACCTCTCAACTGCTCACTAAGCACCTTGGAGGTGAAGAACTTCATTAATACCCCCATGGAGGTGCTCAACTTGCCTTGCCACACACAGAGCATTGAGAGGGTTGTTAAGATGGTGACTGAAGCTTCAGCGAAGTACTTCTCTCAGGAAAAGAGGGATGGAGGGATCAGGGCTCAGGAGACCAGCAGGAGGCTGATGTCCAAGAATCAATCAAAGCAAGATTTGTGCAAACTGGCAAATTTCAGGAAGTAAGTGACTGATGTTTGGAAGTGATAAACATGCTTTAAATATGTAACACCTGTTAATAAATATGTAAATTGATCTGGGATTTGATTTTGCAAGTGCAACAAAGCAGCATTAAACTGCACAGCCCTCTGTTACTATGAAGGGGAGTTCTGAATAAACTTGTGACACGTGATAGATCCTAGGTTTACGGAATCAATGGTATGACTTGTCTCGAGTCTTCTATCTTCTGAGGAATTATACGAATTCAAGTTCTGAATCGTAAAACATGTAGCCTATGCTTTGAGACCTTTTCTGTCAATTACTGTTTTCATACCGTTATCTTTAACATTGCCGTTATCTTAAAAAAAAAAAAAAAAACGAGCATGCGACCCAGGCACCCCTGGATGGCCCTTACTGACCCAGGAACCCCTGGATGGCCCTTACTGACCCAGGCACCCCTGGATGGCCCTTACTGACCCAGGCACCCCTGGATGGCCCTTACTGACCCAGGCACCCCTGGATGGCCCTTACTGACCCAGGCACCCCTGGATGGCCCTTACTGACCCAAGCACTCCTGGATGGCCCTTACTGACCCAAGCACTCCTGGATGGCCCTTACTGACCCAGGCACCCCTGGATGGCCCTTACTGACCCAGGAACCCCTGGATGGCCCTTACTGACCCAGGCACCCCTGGATGGCCCTTACTGACCCAGGCACCCCTGGATGGCCCTTACTGACCCAGGCACCCCGGCGCCAGGGGCAACTAATCAGGACCACAGACCACAATCCATCTGCTGGACAAGAGAACACACTAGACAACCACCACAGAACAGACAGTCGTCACAATACACATTACACACACACACACATACACACACACACATATATATATATATATATATATATATTTGTTGGTGTGCATGTGTGTGGGTGTGTGAGAATATGTGCGTGAATGTTCATGTGTTCCTTATTTCATTGAATGTTTTACAGTATTGGAAGAAGTGCATCTCTGTTTCAACCTCACCGAACAGTGATCAAATATTCTGTTTTCTTTTGGTTGCCATGATTTTCTTTTGTGTTGTCCTTTTCCAATTGCAAATGTGTGGTCACTGAGCCTGTACTTGTCAAGTCAAGTAACACTTTATTGTCTTTGCAGAGATTTTGCTTGGGCTACCTGCCCGCGCTGCCAGCCAAACATTTAACATCAAAACAGGCAGAGACATACAATAAATAAAAAGTGTATAATACAGCAGCAGGAATAAGTACAATCATATGAACAGTGTAGTTATTTCACTTCGTTCAGAAGTTTTATGGACAGGGGAACGAAGGATTTTTTGAATCTGTTCAAATTACGATGGCCCATAGGAACTCTGTACCTCCTTCCCAGGGGAAGCAGCTGGAACTCATCGTAAATGACATGGGTCGGGTCGGTAACAATGCTATTTGCTAGTTTGACAACAGCCTGGTCAAAAATGGCCTGCAGGGTGGGCTGTCCTTCCGCTGCCATGATCTTAAAGGCAACCTCCCTCAGTCTGAGTAGTTTAGACTTAAGTTGGACACTTAGGTTCCCAAACCAGGCTCCCAACCGTTACTTGGTTAGGATCTGAGTCTGTACTTGGTTAGGATCTGAGTCTGTACTTGGTTAGGATCTGAGTCTGTACTTGGTTAGGATCTGAGTCTGTACTTGGTTAGGATCTGAGTCTGTACTTGGTTAGGATCTGAGTCTGTACTTGGTTAGGATCTGAGTCTGTACTTGGTTAGGATCTGTCTCTGCTTACTATCTCTGACAGTAGAGAGATCTTTTTTTTGGAGCCAGACAACATTCTAATCTACTTTGGCTTTTCGTTATATTCACTTATTTCAATGTTCCAAATAGGTTTATTTCCGTTGTGTTATAATGTGGTTGGTGTTTGTAAAGCAGTGCTGGTGTGAGACTGGTCAGAGTGGGTCTGAGAGGGGCCGTTAGTCTCAGCACCAGCTGACAGAGGGGACTCTTTTCTGGGCTCAGCTCTTGGGTTTGGATGCTTTGGGCA
>NC_140242.1:5769919-5799919 GCF_949987555.1 Borostomias antarcticus | reverse complement strand
ACGTCAGCAGGTTTTAATAAATGGCCCCAACAATGTGCCAAGCGTGAAGTTTTGAGCCACAAAGTCGATTCTGTTAGACGTGAGGTGATGGTTAAACAGAGCTACAGTACGTGTGTGTGTGTGTGTGTGTGTGTGTATCTCAGAGGGTCTGTATCTTCTGTGCTGGATGGGAGAAAGCGTACCCGTGTGTGTATGTCTGTCAGTGGCTGTGTGTGTGTGTGTGCGTACGTGCTTGTGTGTATGTCTGTCAGTGGCTGTGTGTGTGTGTGTGTGCGTACGTGCGTGTGTTATGGGGGGTGATTTGTGCCACGTATTTGCTAACAGAGCCAACACGCCGAAAGTCGCTAGCTTCCACGTGAACTAAGCGCCGTGACCAATGGTGTTACGAACGTCACCGCCACTAGTCAGCTAGATGCACAGGCTAGATCGCTGCTACGTGACTATTAGCGTATCAGAGCTACATGACTATGAACGTGTCGGAGCTACATGACTATCAGCGTGTCGGAGCTACGTGACTATTAACGACTCGGAGCTCCATCTGTCTCCCCGTCACCATCGGACGGTAAGCTGCTAGCTTTCTTGTTAGCAACGGTACAGCTGATGATATCATTTCTGCTCTGGGTGGTTTAACATCAGTGATATATAGCCAGCCTCAGTCTCTTTGATATGACAACTTTACTTGTGTCCGTCATTTGCCTATTGAGCTTATTTTCCAGCTAAGTGATGTGATAGTTGTTATAATAATAACATCGTCACGTATAATAATATAATAGTCACGTAGCTCCGACACGCTAATAGTCACGTAGCTCCGACACGCTAATAGTCACATAGCTCCGACACGCTAATAGTCACATAGCTCTGACACGCTAATAGTCACGTAGCTCTGACCCACTAATAGTCACATAGCTCCGACGCGCTAATAGTCACGTAGGTCCAACGCGCTAATAGTCACGTAGGTCCAACACGCTGATAGTCACGTAGCAGCACTCTAACCTGTGCATCTAGCTCTGCAGACGCTGATGCTAGCGACGTTCGTCACAAGTGTGTGCTCAGTTAGCAAATACATGGCACAAATCACCCCCCATACGCTGCCACTGCCACCCATGCACACATTGCTGACTTACGTCACGCCGCCGCCAGGCCATGCCGTCATGTGACCCGTCAGGTCTCGTTAGCTCAGTTAGCAGCTCAGTTTGTTCCGTGAGGTAAGAAATGGCACAAATCACCCCCATAGTGTGTGTGTGTGTGTGTGTGTGTGTGTGTGTGTGTGTGCGTATGTCTATCCTACTCTATATGAGAGATGTGATTACCATTGTGAAGTGTTTTCTTGTGCTGACATCCATTCTGTGCTGAGTGAGAGCAGCTCTCTACTTAGTCTGTGTGCACCTCTGCTGCACCTCATCAATTACATTCATTTACCAGTACGGCGTTATACACAAGACACACACTGCTCAGGGAACATACACACACACACACACACACACACACACACACACACACACACACACACACACAGAGGAAGTGCTGGATCAATCAATCCAGGCAGTACAACTGAGTGACTTCTTTACCATGGAAAAACATTTAAATTACAAAAGATAGTGGTTGAATGTGTTATTTATTCATCATGCTGTATGCAGTGTGTATTAATCTTCAGTATGCGTGCGCTGTATACCTTATGCCTCTTTAGATTGTGTATGTGTGTGTGTGTGTGTGTGTGTTTGTGTGTGTATGGGAAGTAAACCATGCATACAGACTACCGTCTACTTAAGACCTTTTGATACCAAACACTGAACACAAGTAGTTTTTTTCACACTTTAGTGTGACGTCAAGAAAGGGAAAAACATCAGGAACGGAGCGTATATTCAACAGAGTGAAATTGGACTGAAAATGTTCAGCTTCCAGTTTCTCCAAAACTACAAAACAGATATATTTAATGTTTTGTTGTGTTTCTTCAATGTCCTCTTGTGCAAATAGCATGTACAAACTCTGAATAACTGAAAATTGCTGTTATACCTTTAATGATTACAAATAAATACAACGGTGAGAAGGATAAACAATGAGCACATTATTGCTCTACATGGGTAATAACATCATTATATCTGGTCCACTGTATCCTGCTTGGCAACATAGCTATGCCAGCTAATCAGGTCATCTGCTATCAACAATATAATTATAATTCGGCACTCAAACACCTGCCAGTATCAAATACCATCTTAACCAGGTTTTTGACACGTATATCTTTCAAGTGTATAAGCCGTGAGTGTGTCCACGGTGTATAAGCTGTGGACACCCTGGAGAGACCAAAAGGGCACCACAGTGGCATTGCCAGGGGTCGTGGGTGGCGTTGACAAGCCACTCTCCATTTCCCCTGGCGATGGACAGGCACAGCTGTTCCCACTCAGGTCCTCCCCAGGCCGGGAGGAGAGGCGGCTGGCGCCAAGCTAATCAGGCGCACCAAGCGCTCTCAAATCTCACCCCTGGGATCTCACATCTCACCCCTGGGATCTCACATCTCACCCCTGGGATCTCACATCTCACCCCTGGGATCTCACATCTCACCCCTGGGATCTCACATCTCACCCCTGGGATCTCACATCTAACCCCTGGGATCTCACATCTCACCCCTGGGATCTCACATCTCACCCCTGGGATCTCACATCTCACCGCTGGGATCTCACATCTCACCCCTGGGATCTCACATCTCACCTGGGATCTCACATCTCACCCCTGGGATCTCACATCTCACCCCTGGGATCTCACATCTCACCCCTGGGATCTCACATCTCACCCCTGGGATCTCACATCTCACCCCTGGGATCTCAACAGTAGTTCTGGGTATTTTGGGAAATACCGCTTGCAGCCTCAAAGGGAGTAGGCTAGTAATACTGCAGCCTCAAAGGGAGTAGGCTAGTAAATGACTAGTAGGCTACTAATTGACGCATTGCCTACTAGGCTAGTGTCCCTCCATGCGCAGGCAGTCCCACTTTATGGATCAGGAGAGTAAAAGAGGAGGCTCTCTAGAGTTTACAGATTGCCTCATTAATGTTATCAGGGTCTCTAATAGCATTGGGTTTAAATACGAAATATTGCCTTTGGCTTCACTTTTGCTGTCCTTTGTGAATGTTTCACGGAAGCTGCTGTAAGTTTGAAACCCTTATTGCCATGTCTTTTTATCATGTTTAGTGAAAACAATTTGGAACGTTCTTCAGAAGCTGTTCAAATTTAACCAGGCCAGACTCTTGTAAAATGTCCTTACCGGCAGCACTACATGGCGAATTTGCATGGAATAGGCAATCTATTCTTCAGTCCTTTGATCATTGGTGGTGCATCAAACACCATGTTTTGCACTTGACTGAAGCACATATTCTCCTGCGATTACGTACACAGTATTATTCTTAGCGCTGAGAGTGGGTCCCCACTGTAGCTAGCGCTGAGAGTGGGTCCCCACTGTAACTAGCTCTGAGAGTGGGTCCCCACTGTAGCTAGCGCTGAGAGTGGGTCCCCACTGTAGCTAGCGCTGAGAGAAGCTCCCCACTGTAGCTAGCGCTGAGAGTAGCTCCCCACTGTAGCTAGCGCTGAGAGTGGGTCCCCACTGTAGCTAGCGCTGAGAGTGGGTCCCCACTGTAGCTAGCGCTGAGAGTGGGTCCCCACTGTAGCTAGCGCTGAGAGTAGCTCCCCACTGTAGCTAGCGCTGAGAGTGGGTCCCCACTGTAGCTAGCGCTGAGAGTGGATCCCCACTGTAGCTAGCGCTGAGAGTGGATCCCCACTGTAGCTAGCGCTGAGAGTGGGTCCCCACTGTAGCTAGCGCTGAGAGTGGGTCCCCACTGTAGCTAGCGCTGAGAGTGGGTCCCCACTGTAGCTAGCGCTGAGAGTGGGTCCCCACTGTAGCTAGCGCTGAGAGAAGCTCCCCACTGTAGCTAGCATTTACAACGCGTACAGGTATGCACCTACACGCACGGCTTGTTATCTGTCAGTAAGTGTTAGGTGTAGTTTGTTGAGGTGGTGTTTGCTACACGTACACACACACTTCAACCGTAGCAGCTACGTGGTGAAGGTACTGTGTGGCAGCGCTGACACAGATGACATCCCATAATACCATAGTGTGTTTGTGTGTGTGTGTGTGTGTGTGTAGCTGTAGGTGTGCGTGTGTGTGTGTGTGTGTGTGTGTGTGTGCGGCCATCTCTCTCACCGGTCTATGATGGCACACATGTCCAGGCTGACATTCTCAAAAGCCCCCACAGTGCCTTTCTCCACCGCATGCAGATCGGCAGGCTGGTCGTCCAATAAGATGGCCTGCATGCAGCCCTGGAAGGACAGCTGGGTGGGCGGAGCTAACGTCGGCAGGAAGTACCCTGGGAGAGGAAACGAGGGAAGGGAGAAAGAGGGAGGGAGGGAAGAGGAGAAACAGATAGGCGTCAACTTTAACCGGGTGGTGAAGCCTGAATGAACTCACGGTTTTATAGCAGTCATCAACAACAATAATAACAGCAGCAGCGACGACAACAACAACAACACCAACAACGGCTACATAATTATCCTTGATGAGAAACAAGGCCCTGGATGGCGTGTTAGTCCCTTAGACCTTGGCCATCACGCTCTCTCTACGCCCGAGAGCTGTGCTTTATAGCGTGGGCCCAACCTCCATTACCCTTCATGGTGGTGCTTAAGCTGCTCTGGATGGGCCACCGGGACACGCAGGACCCCGCGGGCCACCTGAACATGAGGCTGGGGCCTTGACTGCTACAGAGACATGGGTAAGGCTGTGTGTGTGTGTGTGTGTGTGTGTGTGTGTGTGTGTGTGTGTGTGTGTGTGTGTGTGTGTGTGTGTGACAATGAGAAGTGTGGGGACAAGGCCTCTAACCCCATCCAAGGCATTAAAACACAATGCCCTCATAAAACATTGCGATTCAATGACATCTCCATCATCGTCAGCGTTATGGGCTGTCAGGCTGACTATCAACCCCAAGGACCCAGCTCACAGTCCTATTATGTTGGCCAACCTTTCAAGATGTGTGTCTGTGTGTGTGTATGTGTGTGTGTGTGTGTGTGTGTGTGTGTGTGTGTGTGTGTGTGTGTGTGTGTGTGTGTGTGTGTGTGTGTGTGTGTGTGTGTGTGTGAGTGTGTGTGTGTGGGTGTGTGTTCACTCTGTCTGTGGGTATTCTCCTGGTCCATCATGACAGTTCCAATCTCTGGGAGTGTATGTGTGTCTGAGCATGTGTGTGCGTGTGTCTGAGAATGTGTGTGTGTGTGTGTGTGTGTGTGTGTGTGTGTGTGTGTGTGTGTGTGTGAGTGTGTGCGTGAGTCAGATCAGTCAGACCCTCTTTTGTTTTACTTTTTTTCTCAAAAGTTCCTTCAGTAAACTCTGCCACCTGTCTCTCCACCTCCCACACCTGTCTCTCCACCTCCCACACCTGTCTCTCCACCTCCAACCCCTGTCTCTCCACCTCCCACACCTGTCTCTCCACCTCCAACACCTGTCTCTCCACCTCTCACACCTGTCTCTCCACCTCCCACACCTGTCTCTCCACCTCCAACACCTGTCTCTCCACCTCCCACACCTGTCTCTCTACCCCCCACACCTGTCTCTCCACCTCCAACACCTGTCTCTCCACCTCCCACACCTGTCTCTCCACCTCCCACACCTGTCTCACCACCTCCCACACCTGTCTCTCCACCTCCCACACCTGTCTCTCCACC
Organism: Borostomias antarcticus; assembly: GCF_949987555.1. Classification (NCBI taxonomy): domain Eukaryota; kingdom Metazoa; phylum Chordata; class Actinopteri; order Stomiiformes; family Stomiidae; genus Borostomias; species Borostomias antarcticus. Next base: position 5,794,222 of record NC_140242.1, on the reverse strand, counting down.
TCCCACACCTGTCTCTCCACCTCCCACACCTGTCTCTCCACCCCCCACACCTGTCTCTCCACCTCCCACACCTGTCTCTCCACCCCCCACACCTGTCTCTCCACCTCCCACACCTGTCTCTCCTATGGTCTATCAACCGCAGAGAGAGAGAGAGAGGGGGGGGGGGGAAGTGTGTGTGGGAGAGAGGGAGAGATAGAGAATGAGAGAGAGGGAGAGAGAGAGGGAGAGATAGAGAGAGAGAGAGAGAGAGAGAGAGGGAGAGAGAGTGTGGGTGGGAGAGAGGGAGAGAGGGAGATATGGATAGAGAGAGAGAGAGGGAGAGAGCGGGAGAGAGAGGGAGAGAGAGAGATGAGACAGAGAGGGAGAGAGAGAGAGAGGGAGAGAGAGAGAGGGAGAGATATATAGAGAGAGGGAGAGAGAGAGAGAGGGAGGTAGAGAGAGAGAGAGAGAGAAAGCCTCCTGACAGAATGGTGTATCTAAGTGTATAGCAGGAGGCCAGACGAGGAGAGGATGAAGAGATGTGGCGGAGGGAGGGATGGAGGAAAGAGGGATGGAGGAGACAGGATGGGTGGAGGAGGGAGGGATGGAGGAGAGAGGATGGGTGAAGGAGGGAGGGATGGAGGAGAGAGAATGGGTGGAGGAGGGAGGGATGGAGGAGAGAGAATGGGTGAAGGAGAGAGGGATGGGTGAAGGAGAGTGATGGATGAGGGAGGGATGGAGGAGAGAGAATGGGTGAAGGAGAGAGGGATGGATGAGGGAGGGATAGAGGAGAGAGAATGGGTGAAGGAGAGAGGGATGGAGGAGGGAGGGATGGAGGAGAGAGAATGGGTGGAGGAGGGAGGAGAGAGGGATGGAGGAGAGAGGGATGGAGGAGAGAGAATGGGTGGATGAGGGAGGGATGGAGGAGAGAGGGATGGAGGAGAGAGGATGGGTGAAGGAGAGAGGGATGGAGGAGGGAGGGATGGAGGAGAGAGGATGGGTGGAGGGAGCGTGGAACAGAGGAGTGCTGAAGCATCTGTTGGCTTTTCCCTCTCCTCCGTCACAAGTGCGCCAGACCGTCAGCTCCATGGCCATGTTTACACTCATTAGATGGCTGAGCATAAGGACCATGAAGGAGAAGTTCCACAACAACTGCCTCCCTGACATGGTCCCCAAGCTCAACAGCCAACAGCAGCAGTCCACTTGAAGCTGAAGTCACCCCTTGGACAGACCACCGACCTGATTACTTGATCATACACCAGTGTTTGCCACGTCTCTCCTATGATGTTTATAGCCCTTTTTGCTCTGAAAATGTAATTTAATGTAATTTATTGCTCTATACATATTAAGATATATTAATATTTTAGTAAGTAAAGTTGGAGTAAGGACTCAAGTATCAGGAGTTCAAGTATCTGGGGGTCTTGTTCACGAGTGAGGGAACCATGGAGAGGGAGTTTGGCTGGAGAATTGGAGCAGCTGGTGCGGTTCTGCAGTCGCTTTACCGCACTGTTGTGACGAAAAGAGAGCTGAGCCAAAAGGCAAAGCTCTCGATCTACCGGTCTATCTTCGTCCCTACCCTCACCTATGGTCATGAAGGAGGGGTCATGACCGAAAGAACGAGATCATGGATACAAGCGGCCGAAATGAGTTTTCTCCGGAGGGTGCCTGGGGTCTCCCTGAGAGATTGGGTGAGAAGTTCAGTCATCCGGGAGAGACTCGGAGTAGAGCCACTGCTCCTTTGCGTCGAAAGGAGCCAGTTGAGGTGGTTCGGGCATCTAGTGAGGATGCCTCCTGGGCGCCTCCCTAGGGAGGTGTTCCAGGCGTGTCCGGCTGGGAGGAGGCCGCGGGGTAGACCCAGGACTAGGTGGCGGGACTACATCTCCACACTGGCCTGTGAGCGGCTAAAGATACCCCAGGCAGAGCTGGTTGATGCTGCCAGGGAAAGGGATGTCTGGGGCCCCCTGCTGGAACTGCTGCCTCCGCGACCCAACCCCGGATAAGCGGATGACGATGGATGGATGGATGATCGATTGATCACTTTGAACACCTCCGCCAGTTATATGAGACCTATACCTGCTGAGGTAATGGCGACATGTATAATTATGCTTAAGGTTAATTTTGTAGTGTATAATTTTAAGTATTGCAGTATTTAAGCATGGCTTTACCCTGCTATGTAGGTCTTACATGCCCCTACCCCTTATGAAAAGGAGGTTTTTGCCCACATAGACAGATATGCAGATATACAGATATTTAAATTTCCATGACAATCTTTTACTCAATCCTTGTTCGTCGTGGGTTGAGATGCTTGGTTGCTTGTTGATCCTCTGTGACTAAGAACATTAATCGATTTGATAAAGTGTAAGAAGCTGGGGTCATTTTTTGATTTGATAAGAGAGAGACATCTTGTTGCCTTATTAATCAAGGATGTGGCGTTTGAATGGTGTCATACAGTGTGAGTGTGTCATGTTCCCTCAACAGGACAGAGCAGGGGGGGTGATGAGGGCCACGACTACTCTCAGATACCTCCGTCAGTCATGGTCAGTGTCCTGAGATCAAGTGTCCAGCTCTAAGAAGCCCGATGCCCACAATAGAATAAAATGTCTTTGTTGTCATTGTGCCAAGGTACAACAAAATTAAATTTTAAAAAGCCTTAACTTGAGTGCGGACAACATCACAATATACAGACAATATCACACAATAAGAATATAACGTCACACAATAAGAATATAAATACAAATATTGCACAGGAATACAAATATAAAATATATTTTATATATTGCGCTGGATGAAATATTGCACAGTAAGGTGCAAGGTCAAGGTCATAGTTGGAGAACTCAAGCCATTGGACTAAAAGTATGTATAGATCCAGGCTACCAGTGTAAAGCTGGGCCAAACTGAATAACATGTCTGTTCAGAGAACACTGATGCCAAAGCGTTTCTCTGTCTGACCCAGATCTGTCTGCTAATGGACTAAATACATGTTGAATCTGATCTACAATTCAGCTTCGGCAAACTACTTTCCTCTCCGGTCATTGATACTTCAAGAGAAGACATCAATCATCATATATCAGGTGGAATAAGTAGACGAGGGTGGGGGGGCGGGTTCACCAGAAACAAGACAGATAATAGAGACCTGGCGCCAGACCACACCTGCCACTGGAACTCTGACACTCTGGAGAAGAGACACCTGTGTGTGTGTGTGTGTGTGTGTGTGTGTGCCTGGCTAGTTGCCTGAAGCAGATCAATACGGCAGAGCAGGAGGCACACAGAAGGACACAGGAGAGTTTCCTACAGCTCAGTCTGGGCACTATCTATCCATAACACACACACACACCAGTACTCACATCTGCACACACACACACACACACACACACACACACGCACACAGTAGACTGAGCTCGCCTATCGACTACCAGCTATCTCTGCCTGATCTGTTGTCCTCTGATTGATTCAAGGTGCTAGGGTTAGCCACAAGCACACACACACACACACACACACACACACACACACACACACACACACACACACACACACACACTCACACACACACACACACAACCGTATGCAGGCTGACACTAACATATGCATAAACACCACCGCCACTTGATTAATGAGTACCTCTGTGACTCCTGGCTAATTCATAGGCAGCTCGTGGGCTGAATGTTTGTATGTGTGTGTGTGTGTGTGTGTTCCTCTCTTCACTTTGTTGAAGAACAACTTTTTTTCCTGTCTTAATCAAATACTTTTCCGCTTCTCTCGTCCAATGTTCCCCATTCAAGAAGCCCAGTATCCATCCTAGCTTCTCTTCACACAGTATCCATCCTAGCTTCTCTTCACACAGTATCCATCCTAGCTTCTCTTCACACAGTATCCATCCTAGCTTCTCTTCACACAGTATCCATCCTAGCTTCTCTTCACACAGTATCCCTCCTAGCTTCTCTTCACACAGTATCCATCCTAGCTTCTCTTCACACAGTATCCATCCTAGCTTCTCTTCCCACAGTATCCATCCTAGCTTCTCTTCACACAGTATCCATCCTAGCTTCTCTTCACACAGTATCCATCCTAGCTTCTCTTCACACAGTATCCATCCTAGCTTCTCTTCACACAGTATCCATCCTAGCTTCTCTTCACACAGCATGAGGAAGATCTCCGCTTTCTAATGCTGTAGATCACACAGTGGGTTGAACAGGGTTCCCTAACGGATCCTTCATTCTCTTTCTCTAAAGCCCATTGAGAAATCCAATCTGCTGCTGGTTCATGATGGTCACTCACTAATGTATTTAAGCACATTGGGCCTCATTCACCAATGAAGTAAAGAAGTTCTTAAGAAGCATTTCTTCTAAAACTGTACTTACGCCGTTTCTAAGAAAATTCTGGCATTCACCAATGGTTTCTCACCTGGGATTTGTTCTCAGCTAAGAACAGAATATACGAACGCTGAATAGCAGTCGCAAGTAGGCCATTTGAGTGAGGAAATGTAGACTATGCAAAATTGGTGATTGCGGTCACCTCAATTCTACAGTTGGATATGATTGAAATACAATTATATTTGCATAATTCCCAATAACGTGTCCTAATCATAACCATACTTTCCGTAAACCTGTGCGTCAGAATATCTGATATGTCATCGTTTAAATCATTTCGCTCCGAATTGCTTGTTATTCGTGTTGATCAGTCTTGAAGATGTTGATAAAATATTTAGATTGTGTGTTAAAAATGTGTGATTTTGGTGTAAATTAATGAGTGTTGTGTTTTGTTTTAAGTCTTTGACCGCTCTGCAAAAGCACTGTGAGATTTTGCTGTACTGTATATATAATACCAACAAATCCATGCATTTCATCAATTGGTGATTGCGGTCACCTCAGTTCTACAGTTGGATGTGTGTTAGTGCGCTAGACGGAGAGTCTGCTGCAGAGAGGGGGTGGTAGTCCGTGTCCCTGGTGTCTGTATCCATATCGCCAGCGGCGCGCACACCCAACAGTGCTGTTGTCCCTATTATGACACCAACGCGCTGGTCGAACTCGGACAACGGTGGGCACGCCGGCCCCCCTCCAGTAGCCTGCATATCTCTCCTCAAGATTAAACATTCACGATTCCTTTATTTGTCACATGCAGCCTAATGTCCAGTCACAGTGAAATGTTGCCGCCGGCTCCAAGGTTATGGTCATTACAGATAAACTCCAATACTCAATTTACAAATGACACAATACCAGGACCATTTCTACAGTAGCCTATGTAGATAAGATCAGATACGTAGGGTACCTCTTTTGTCAGCTGCTAGCGTTGACAGCTGTGTAGGCTATATAGCCTACATTTTTGTAGACTGTAGGCTTGTATATTGTATTCTATCACGTTGACATTTTGCACTGTTCTGCCTCGCTATGTTTATGCACCAAGGCAAATTCCTCATAGTAGGAGGCCTACTTGGCTGAATTAAAATCAGCTTTTGATTGCCCACGCTGGATTCGACATGTAGTCCTCTGACTTGCTAACGCACCTGACACAACCCCACCTAAACCATTATGCTAATACGCGAATTACCGGTATTCATTCAGAGAAGTGACATCTGTGCACGACCCTGTAGTTGCATATCCTTATATGGGGAGTTGACCTATGCTAATTCATGTGAGCGGCCACGAGCTTTGAACTTGAGAAGAGAAGGCATTTGCAAACTCTTCCAACGGTTTACGAACACGTCGTGAATCAGACGGGAACTTTCCTTAGAAACGTTCTTAGGAAGAAATTTAAGAACAGAACTTAAGAAGATATTGGTGAATGAGGCCCATTGTGAGGAGAGATAAACCACTCGACTCATAACATGCTTTGGGTTCAGGAAACTGCTTCCAGAAGACTGAGAGGGGAGATGACAGGGAGAGGAGAGGAGAGGGGAGGAGAGGAGAGGAGAGGAGAGGAGAGGAGAGGAGAGGAGAGGAGAGGAGAGGAGAGGAGAGGAGAGGAGAGGAGAGGAGAGGAGAGGAGAGGAGAGGAGAGGAGAGGAGAGGAGAGGAGAGGAGAGGAGAGGAAGAGGACAGGGGAGGGAGGGTTGGAGAGGAGGAGAGGGGAGGAGAGGACAGGGGAGGGAGGGTTGGAGAGGAGGAGAGGATGGGAGGGAAGGAAAGGAGAGCAGAGGAGATGAGAGGGAGGGGAGGGAGGACAGGGGAGGGAGGACAGGGGAGGGAGAGGAAAGGAAAGGGGGAGGAAGGGTAGGAGAGGATAGGGGGAGGACAGAGGAGGTGGAGGGGAGGAGAGGGAGGGAGGAGAGGAGGACTCTCAATATAACAGGGCAAGATACCAAGCTCCCGTTTCCACAGCTGGGTCCAGCGAGGGCGATGCTGAGACGCCTGTGAGCCCCATAGCACCCAGAGAGGAGGGACAGTGGACATATTGCAGGCACACAGCACGCAGAGAGGAAGGACAGGGGACATCACAGCCCCATAGCACAGAGAGGAGGGACAGTGGACATATTATTCTCCATCCTCTGCCCATTAAGTCCCTATCTACAGTAGGGTCGCTAGCTTGGACACCAGATCAATCAGGCTGTGGTCCAGCTGAGAGTGAACAAGCTAAGACAGCTCAGTCCACTGGTAGGGGAGCCTCAAGGAATGGTCAACATCAACGTGACTTATCTACCATTAACCAGACATGTTATCAATCATGTACCAGGCATGTTATCAACCATGAACCAGACATGTTATCAACCATGTACCAGACATGTTATCAACCATGAACCAGACATGTTATCAACTATGAAACCAGACATGTTATCAACCATGAACCAGACATGTTATCAACCATGAACCAGACATGTTATCAACCATGAACCAGACATGTTATCAATCATGTACCAGACATGTTATCAACCATGTACCAGACATGTTATCAATCATGTACCAGACATGTTGTCAACCATGTACCAGACATGTTATCTACCCTGAATCAGACATGTTATCAACCATGTACCAGACATGTTATCAACCATGAACCAGACATGCTATCAACTATGAACCAGACATGTTATCAACCATGTACCAGACATGTTATCAACCATGAACCAGGCATGTTATCTACCCTGAACCAGACATGTAATCAACCATGAACCAGACGTGTTATCTACCCTGAACCAGGCATGTTATCAACCATGAACCAGACATGTTATCAACTATGAACAAGACATGTTATCAACCATGAACCAGACATGTTATCAACTATGAACCAGACATGTTATCTACCATGAACCAGACATGTTATCAACCATGTACCAGACATGTTATCAACCATGTACCAGACATGTTATCAACCATGTACCAGACATGTTATCAACCTTGAATCAGACATGTTATCAACCATGAACCAGACATGTTATCAACCATGTACCAGACATGTTATCAACCATGTACCAGACATGTTATCAACCATGAACCAGGCATGTTATCTACCCTGAACCAGACATGTTATCAACCATGAACCAGACGTGTTATCTACCCTGAACCAGACATGTTATCAACCATGAACCAGATGTGTTATCTACCCTGAACCAGGCATGTTATCAACCATGAACCAGACGTGTTATCTACCCTGAACCAGACATGTTATCAACCATGTACCAGACATGTTATCAACCTTGAATCAGACATGTTATCAACCATGAACCAGACATGTTATCAACCATGTACCAGACATGTTATCAACCATGTACCAGACATGTTATCAACCATGAACCAGGCATGTTATCTACCCTGAACCAGGCATGTTATCTACCCTGAACCAGACATGTTATCAACCATGTACCAGACATGTTATCAACCTTGAATCAGACATGTTATCAACCATGAACCAGACATGTTATCAACCATGTACCAGACATGTTATCAACCATGTACCAGACATGTTATCAACCATGAACCAGGCATGTTATCTACCCTGAACCAGACATGTTATCAACCATGAACCAGACGTGTTATCTACCCTGAATCAGACATGTTATCTACCCTGAACCAGACATGTTATCAACCATGTACCAGACATGTTATCAACCATGAACCAGGCATGTTATCTACCCTGAACCAGACATGTTATCAACCATGAACCAGACGTGTTATCTACCCTGAACCAGGCATGTTATCAACCATGAACCAGACATGTTATTAACCATGAACCAGACATGTTATTAACTATGAACAAGACATGTTATCAACCATGAACCAGACATGTTATCAACTATGAACCAGACATGTTATCAACCTTGAACCAGACATGTTATCAACCTTGAACCGGACATGTTATCAACCTTGAACCAGACATGTTATCAACCATGAACCAGGCATGTTATCTACCCTGAACCAGACATGTTATCAACCTTGAACCAGACATGTTATCAGTCAGTCAGTCTGTCTGTCTGTCAGTGTGTCTGTCTGTCTGTCTTTCACAAACCCTTCATAATCCAGTAACATTGCTCCTTTCTGTCATAACCCATTACCAGTGTTTGTGAAGCATCGCTCATAGGTACAGCACTACTCACAGCGCCTGTGTTTGTGTATGTGTGTTTGTGTGCAGGGTGCAGGGTGTGTACTGTGTGTTTGTGTATGTGTGTTTGTGTGCAGGGTGTGTACTGTGTGTGTTTGTGCGCAGGATGGGTACTGTGTGTGTTTGTGTGTTTGTGTGCAGGGTGTGTACTGTGTGTTTGTGTCCAGGGTGTTTACTGTGTGTGTTTGTGTATGTGTGTTTGTGTGCAGGGTGTGTACTGTGTGTGTTTGTGTATGTGTGTTTGTGTGCAGGGTGTGTACTGTGTGTGTTTGTGTGCAGGGTGTGTACTGTGTGTGTTTGTGTGCAGAATGTGTACTGTGTGTGTTTGTGTGCAGGGTGTGTACTGTGTGTGTTTGTGTGCAGGGTGTGTACTGTGTGTGTTTGTGTGCAGGGTGTGTACTGTGTGTGTGAGACATTTGTTGACTGTCAAGCATTAGAATAACGCTAATTACTCCTGATTTATTTTAGTGTGGAAATTGGCTCCGCTTCAGCGGCACAAGGCTGTAGAACAGGAGCGTTCCAGTGAGGCAAACTGCCCTCCTCCCACAGACAACCCTGGGACACAGCTGCCCCACGACCCCGGGACACAGCTGACCCCGGGACCCAGTTGACCCCGGGACACAGTTGACCCCGGGACACAGCTGCTCCACGACCTCAGGACACAGCTGACCCCGGGACCCAGTTGACCCCGGGACACAGCTGACCCTGGGACACAGCTGCCCCACGACCCCGGGACACAGCTGCCCCACGACCCCGGGACACAGCTGACCCGGGACCCAGTTGACCCCGGGACACAGCTGACCCTGGGACACAGCTGCTTCATGACCCCGGGACACAGCTGACCATGGAACACAGCGGCTTCATGACCCCGGGACACAGCTGACCCCGGGACCCAGTTGACCCCGGGACACAGCTGCTTCACGCAGCCGTACTCTGAATCCAAGTCTCGGGCTCCTTGGATAATGTATGAATTGGACAGGTCAAAACGCGGCTCTGACCACTCTGACCCACCTCCGCGGCTGGTCGGAATAAAACGCTGGGACCGCCCCGCCCCGCTCCTCGCTCCGCCCTGGTGCTCCTCCCTCCCTGGCGTATTCCAGGAGGTGAATAATCAGCATGGCGGGCCCCCCTCGGCCCCCCCTCGGCCCCCCCTCGGTCTAAAGGTTGGGGCTCCGTCTCCTCAGCCAGGAGCCGTGGGGAGGAGCCTGGGTCGGGCGCGCTCTCAACTAGAAGCTGAATGCGTTATGAGCTGCTGGAGGAGTTCCCCTGGTTTGTGTGTGGTGCAGCGCCTGTCCCTGTCCTCATCACACAGGGCCACCCAGGGCAGGCCGGAGGCTAAAACGTCTACGGCAGCCTGGATGCGCCATGTTTAAATGGAGATCGGGGGTCCCACCGTGGAATACATTAGACCGGCTTTTGGAATGAAGGCTGCAGTTGTTTTTCTGGGAGGCACCCTGGGGAGGGTGAGAATGGTGCATTGAGGGCCCGGTGCATAAGTATACACACACACACACACACATGCACACTCATACACTCACACACACACACACAGACACTCACACACACACACACACACACACACATGCACACATGCACACTCACACACACACACACACTCAAACACTCACACTCACACACACACACACACACACATGCACACTCACATGCACACTCACATGCACACTCACACACACATACACACATGCACAAATACACGCAATCACACACACACACACACACACTCCTGTGTCTCAGGGTGTGCTGTTAGATAGTTTAGACCTCCATTTTGTATTGGAGTAGAGAGTAGAGACACACATATTCAGAAAAACAAACTAACACTAAGAATATACCAATAGGGATCCAATTTTGAACATGCTCACACAGGACAGGACATTTCCACGGCATGGTATGCCTGTGTAAGCCAGTGGAAGGACTGTGGTGAATATTTTGGTTGGGAATAGGGCAAAACAAACAAAGAAATGCTTTTTAATTAATGATTAATGTCAAAATATGTATTCCACACTATATCAATCGCAATGTCGTCACAAATTCAGCCGTTTTGTATTCATCTCATAATTGGCATAATCTATCTGTATAGTAAATCTGTATAGTCTTTCTGAATAGTCTATCTGTAAAGTCTATCTAAATAGTCTATCTGAATAGTATATTTGTATAGCCTATCTGTATAGTATATCTGAATAGTCTATCTGTATAGTATATCTGTATATTCTATCTGAATAGTATATTTGTATAGCCTATCTGTATAGTCTATCTGAATAGTCTATCTGTAGCCTATCTGTATAGTCTATCTGTAGTCTATCTGTATAGTCTATCTGTAGTCTATCTGAATAGTCTATATGTATAGTCTATCTGTAGTCTATCTGTATAGCCCATCTGTATAGTCTATCTGTAGTATATCTGTATAGCCCATCTGTATAGTCTATCTGTAGTCTATCTGTATAGTCTATCTGTAGTCTATCTGTATAGCCAATCTGTATAGTCTATCTGTAGTCTATCTGTATAGCCCATCTGTATAGTATATCTGTAGTCTATCTGTATAGTCTATCTGTAGTCTATCTGAATAGCCTATCTGTAGTCTATCTGAATAGTCTATGAGTATAGTCTATCTGAGTAGTCTATCTGTATAGTCTATCTGTAGTCTATCTGAATAGTCTATGAGTATAGTCTATCTGTAGTCTATCTGAAGAGTCTATCTGTATAGTCTATCTGTAGTCTATCTGTATAGTCTATCTGTAGTCTATCTGAATAGGCTATCTGAATAGTCTATCTGTATAGCCCATCTGTATAGTCTATCTGTATAGCCTATCTGTAGTCTATCTGAATAGTCTATGTGTATAGTCTATCTGTAGTCTATCTGTATAGTCTATCTGTAGTCTATCTGAATAGGCTATCTGAATAGTCTATCTGTAGTCTATCTGTATAGTCTATCTGAATAGTCTATGTGTATAGTCTAACTGAATAGTCTATCTGTAGTCTATCTGTATAGTCTATCTGAATAGTCTATCTGTAGTCTATCTGAATAGTCTATCTGTAGTCTATCTGTATAGTCTATCTGTAGTCTATCTGAATAGTCTATCTGAATAGTCTATCTGTATAGTCTATCTGTAGTCTATCTGAATAGGCTATCTGAATAGTCTCTGTATAGCCCATCTGTATAGTCTATCTGTATAGTCTATCTGTATAGTCTATCTGAATAGTCTATCTGTATAGTCTATCTGTAGTCTATCTGAATAGTCTATCTGTATAGTCTATCTGAATAGTCTATCTGTAGTCTATCTGTATAGTCTATCTGTAGTCTATCTGAATAGTCTATCTGTAGTCTATCTGTATAGTCTATCTGTATAGTCTATCTGAATAGTCTATCTGTAGTCTATCTGTGTAGTCTATCTGTATAGTCTATCTGTAGTCTTTCTGTATAGTCTATCTGTAGTCTATCTGAATAGTATATGTGTATAGTCTATCTGTAGTCTATCTGTATAGTCTATCTGAATAGTCTATCTGTAGTCTTTCTGTATAGTCTATCTGTAAAGTCTAGCTCTTTATCTCTATATAGCTGTGCTCCTCAGTGTTTATTAAATCATCAAATTAACGAGGAAACAGAAGTATGAGTCATTGTAAACATTGTATACTGTCAGTTTGAAACCTCTGTTGCAGAAATCCACTTGTCTCAGAAGAAATGTGTGTGAGTGTGTGTGAGTGTGAGTGTGTCTGCGTGTGTGTGTGTATAAGTGTCTGTGTGTGACCACAATCCCGTCTGCATTTGGAAGTGTCATTCTATCACTTCCCTCTGTCTCCGTCATTGTCCAGTTAAACTAATTCCAATAGGGGATGATGAATTATGCCTGGAATCCTCTGACAGGAGAGCAGATAACCTACTGTGAAGAGCATGACGAGCCTCCCTCTCTCTACCTCCTCACTTCTCTCTCTCTCCCCTCTCTTCTCTCGCTCCCTCTATTCCCTCTACTCTCTCTCTCTCTTCTCTCTGTCTCCTTTCTCTCTTTCTCTCCTCTCTCTCTCTTCACTCGCTCCCTCTATTCCCTCTCTTCTCTCTATTCTCTCTCTCTCCTTTCTCTCCTCTCTCTCTCTTCACTCGCTCCCTCTATTCCCTCTCTTCTCTCTATTCTCTCTCCCTCTCTCTGTCTCTCTCTATCCTCTCTCTCTCTCTCTCTCTCTCTCCTCTCTCTCTCTCTCTCCTCTCTCTCTCGTTCTCTCTCTCCATCTTGCTCTGTCTGAGATCATTAAACAGTAAGGAGCTCAGAAAACTGGGGCCTTCCTCATCTACTCATCTCCTCGAGCAGCGCTGCATCACTATCATGCCCTACCAAACCCAATCTACCAGCAGCCAGATTAAAAAGAGGAAGAGGAGGATGAGGAAGAGGAACAGGCAGGTTGGAGGAAGGTAGAGGGACGAGGGGAGCAGGAGGAAGAGGAGGATGAGGAAGAAGAACAGGCAGGTTGGAGGGAGGTAGAGGGACGAGGGGAGCAGGAGGAAGAGGAGGATGAGGAAGAGGAACAGGCAGGTTGGAGGGAGGTAGAGGGACGAGGGGAGCAGGAGGAAGAGGAGGATGAGGAAGAGGAACAGGCAGGTTGGAGGGAGGTAGAGGGATGGGGGGAGCAGGAGGAAGAGGAGGATGAGGAAGAGGAACAGGCAGGTTGGAGGGAGGTAGAGGGATGAAAAGGACAGTGGTTTTAAGCCTTTCCATGTGTTGTGGAAAGGATGGAAGTGTATAGTGTGTGTGCGTGTGCATGTGCGTGTGTGTGTGTGAGCATGTGTGTGTGCATGTGAGCGTGTGTGTATGTGAGCGTGTGTGTGTGTGAGCGGCCTGTGAGGATGTTGAGGAGGAAAGGAGAGATGTTGAGGAGGACAGGAGATATGTTGAGGATGGAAGGAGATATGTTGAGGATGGAAGGAGAGATGTTGAGGATGAAAGGAGAGATGTTGAGGAGGAAAGGAGAGATGTTGAGGAGGAAAGGAGAGATGTTGAGGAGGAAAGGAGAGATGTTGAGGAGGAAAGGAGAGATGTTGAGGAGGAAACGAGAGATGTTGAGGAGAGTGTCTGATGAAGCTATTAGCGCCCTCGCCATCTCTATCAGTTACTGGGACAGAGATACAGAGAGAGAGATACGCACACACACACACACACACTCACACACGCACTCGCACACACGCACTCGCACACACGCACTCACACACACGCACGCACTCGCACACACACACTCACGCACACACGCACACACACACTCACACGCACACGCAAGCACACACACACACACACACACACACACACACACACACACACACTATTAGGTCCGTTCATCTTGTAACAGACGGACAGGGGTGTCTGGTATCATTATTCTTGCCTCTCTGTAACTCAGATGAATCAGATAGTGAGTTTGTGTGTGTGTGTGTGTGTAATGCATCGGTGTGTGTGCGTGTAATGTGTGTGTGTGTGTGTGTGTGTGTGTCTACAAAGCCCCTGGCTAAGCTGGTGACTTCCTCTTCAGTGACCCCTGTGGTAGAGGGTGATGGGGAGATAAATGATTGCCATTTACCCCGCCAAACACACACACACACACACACATGTGCACAAAAAACACACACACACACACACATGCACACACACACACACACACACACACACACACAAACACACATGCGCACACACACGCACACACACATACAGTCCTTAGAAGTAAAAGTCATCACGGCATGTTGAGCGGAGAGCAGCAACGACAGCGGCGGCGCAGTTTTAGAGGTCCGTTCGGACGACTCCACACCGCCTCCTTGTTCCGTGTAGCACAATAGCCACCAGGAGGCGTCGTTGAGCAGCAAACTCAATTCGACTGGCAGTAACTGTGTGACTAGTTAACTGGTTGGCTATATTATTTGTATTATATTGTGTATATTGTATATTGTTTTGTATATTGTGTAGCTGACATAGTCAATAAGCAAGACTAAGGCAACACATTATTGAAGCTGCTACTGGGACTTAGGAGATTTTGCACAGACACGCGCGCACACACACACATGCGCACGCACACACACAGACGCATACACACACATACACACACACATACACAAAGGACTATACGTCTTCATCCTTTGTAGTGCAAATGTACACAGTAGTCTCAGATCTTTGTGGGAAGATGTAAAGGATGTCCTGGTTTTTCTTCAAACCTAACATCATTAAGTGATCCTTCTGCCCAAGAGAATTTACATGAATTAGAATGGAGGACGAGGTCCCATTCTATCCGGTAGAATACCCTTTAAATTGTATGGTTAAAGTATGGGTTGATACAGGAGCACAGAGAATCAGAAATTGACCAAGAGCCTCCTGGCAAGAACTGGACCTGTACAGATCCAGATCCAGGCCAAGTACAAATTCAGATCTAGGCCCAGACCAAGTACTGTGGGAAGTTAGAAATGTCCCATGCTGCAGCATTTCACCATCACGGTATTTGGCAGGGAAATCCCGTTGGAAATCTTGTGGGATTTCAGACGGGTGTTATTTCATTTTAGTGATGCACCACCGCCAGGTGGCGTCTTTGAGCAGATTCAGCAGGCTGGGCTCAGTGTTTTTCTCCTATAGTCTACGAATGCAGAGAAGCCTGATCATTGCATTGTTCAATTTCACATTCTTTAATTTAAATGCTCTTGTAAAGCACTTTGAGCTGAATTTATCTGATATTTCAACCTGCTGCCATCAGTGATTGGGGTTGTTTACATGATACTGGGCGCGTCTACTTGTTTGCGTCCATGAATATCCGACGCAATGACTTTCCATGTAGTGTCCGAAAACTGTTAAATCATTCCCTACGCTAGTTCACTATGAGTAACACTACATAGGGAATAGGGAGTGAGTGAACCATTTCAAACACATCTCGTCAGCTCCGTTAGCTAGCTTACTCGTCCTGATGCCATGTTTCATAGGAGAACACTCTAGCTCTGCTAGCTAGTTAGCCTACTGTGTTAAACCTCCACTTGTCCCGATACCTTGTTCCATGAGTTAACAGATATAGACCCGACAACAGTTACAGAGATAGATACTATAGATAGATAGGCTTTGCTCGTAATAATTAAATTACAACCAGACAGAGAACAAGGAGTTTGAGAACAAGGTAGGCTCATCTAATGTGCGAGATGAGCTACAGCAATGGGTCAATGAGTAGTATTACTGCGCCCTCTATGGGCATGCGAGCGGTGGTGCGGAATGCCGTAAAGCGTCTGTTCAAATCTAGACCCAAACCAGGGACTAACTCAGATCTGGACCCAGACCAAGGAGTAACTCATGTCTAGACGCAGAACAAGAACTAACTCGGATCAAGACCAAGACCAAGCACTAACTCAGATATAGACCTAGCCTGGTAAGACCATTCCGTTCTCGCAAGCTCACATTCTGTTTCACTAACGCAGAACGGTCTGGCCTTCGCCTCCTCCAGAGCGATTATGCCAAAATCAAGACCATACCAGGCCAATCAGGGACTGCGTTTTAACTACTGTCCCGCCCCATAGTGGAAAGCAGCCCCTGATTGGTTCGTGTCCCTGTCGCTCGCTAAACAAACATGGCGGCTCACGAAGCAACGAGTGGTAACGTTAACGTTAGAAGAATAAACGCAGCTTTAGGTGCAGTTATTGCAGAAATAGACTTAATCACAACACTTAAACAAGAACAAGAATATGCACTATGCACGAGTTTCTCGGTGGAAAAGACGTTTTGCCGTTCTTCCGACTGGATTTGGCAAAAGTTTGCTGAACACTGATTGGCTGAAGGTGTTTGTCTGTCGAGGCAAGTACCCCCACCCACATAATCGGTCTCTATGGGGCGAAGGCCAGACCGACACCGTCAGATCTAGTTCCAGACCAAGAAGAAAATCAGACCACTGTGGGCGTTACCTCCTAGATGGTACGTCCCACCGGTTGTTATGGTGATGGGTGTGTTGGTACGGACCGCTGACGCCTCGTCTCCGTCTATCGTCAGCATGGCAAAGTTTTCCTTGGCAACCAGACGCACCGCATGCCACTGGCCGTCGTTAAGATCTGACCCTGAGGGAAGAGAGAGCAGAAAGACAGGTCAGAATAAAACACACACACACACACACACACACACCGCTAAGGTGTGAATTTCATATCATGCAGTGAATTAAATCGCAGCTTGCCCGACTTGATTATAATTTCCTGAAAGGATTTCCCATTGCCATAAAAATGATACTGATGTGCCAAAGGAACAGCCAGAGAGCCCAATCACATCCTGACTCACCGGACTGACGTCACACACTAAATAGAACCAACTGGAACAATAGTAGAACCCAATCTGAAAACGGGTTCCGTATAGAACCCGACGGTTCCAAACGGCTCCACATGCTTTTCCACTACATAAGGTGCTGTTAGGGCACCACAGCGGGCGCTGCAGAACCACACCAACCTGAAAAGGATTCTATATTTGGGACCCTTTTTTTGAGTGTGTGGCTGGTCTCTCTGCTGTGTACTGGTTCTGGTACTGCTGCCTGGGACGGTAAGTGACATTGAGACCAGATCAGAGGTCTGATGGGTAGTCAAAGAGCAGTGGATCCAGGGTCATGGTGAGTAAGAACCTCAATCACGACTGAAGCAGGAGACGCCCCTCCCCTTTAACACCAGCAACCCCTGAAGACCCCCTCCCCTTTAACACCAGCAACCCCTGCAGACGCCCCTCCCCTTTAACACCAGCAACCCCTGCAGACACCCCTCCCCTTTAACACCAGCAACCCCTGCAGACGCCCCTCCCCTTTAACACCAGCAACCCCTGCAGACGCCCCTCCCCTTTAACACCAGTAACCCCTGCAGATCCCCCTCCCCTTTAACACCAGCAACCCCTGCAGACGCCCCTCCCCTTTAACACCAGCAACCCCTGCAGACCCCCCTCCCCTTTAACACCAGCAACCCCTGCAGACGCCCCTCCCCTTTAACACCAGCAACCCCTGCAGACGCCCCTCCCCTTTAACACCAGCAACCCCTGCAGACGCCCCTCCCCTTTAACACCAGTAACCCCTGCAGACGCCCCTCCCCTTTAACACCAGCAACCCCTGCACACCCCCCTCCCCTTTAACACCAGCAACCCCTGCAGACCCTCCTCCCCTTTAACACCAGCAACCCCTGCAGACCCCCCTCCCCTTTAACACCAGCAACCCCTGCAGACCCTCCTCCCCTTTAACACCAGCAACCCCTGCTACACACTCAGGTTCACGCCCTCATTTGATGGGTTAGGTGGGTAAAGCAGACGACTCAGGAACATGAGCAGAACCTACGGTATTTATCTCTACCTCTATCTCACTTTACCTCTCTCTCTTTCACCATTCTTTTTGTCCACAAACCTACTTCTCTCCATCTCTCTCCTCTGTTCTCTACCTTTTCCTCCATCCTTTTTACATCCTCCCCTTTAACACCAGCAGCCCCATCGGTCTCTGTCGGTCGGTCCACAAAAGTGCAATGCTGCTGTTGTCCACGAGAGCATAGTGGCACCACAGCTCTTCCTAGTCCACTAATTAGACCAGAGAGCAGATTCAGCTGCCCGTAGTTCGTACCTGGTCGCTTGTTGCTCTACCTTTCTCTCCTGTGTTCTCTTCTTTTATCATCCTGCCCGCCCTCTCACTTTCTCTCTCTTCTTCTTTATCTCTTAGTTCTCCTCTTTCTCTTTTGCTGCTTAGACAGGTGAGTCCCTTTCCACCGAGAGGCTGGGAATAGATCTCATTCACAGTGCCCCCCCTTCCTTCTCTCTCTCATCCTCCCACGTTTTTTGCCTCCTGTCTCTCTCTCTCCCCCTCCCTTCCTCCCGTCTCTCTCTCCCTCCCTTCCTCCTGTCTCTCTCTCCCTCTCTTCCTCCCATCTCTCTCTCCCTCCGTTCCTCTATCCACCCTTAAGTTCAGTAGACCATGCCTCTTGGAAAGCCGGACACCCCCCTGATATCTGTCTCAGTAGACCATTCCTCTCGGAAGGCCGGACACCCCCCTGATATCTGTCTCAGTAGACCATTCCTCTCGGAAGGCCGGAGACCCCCCTGACATCCATCTTCCACCTCTACTGCTTGTCTTCCCCCTACTTCAATCGCTGTAGCCCCCCCGGTCTAGTTTGATATGCATCTCCCTCTACAGTATATGTGGCAAATAGTGTGTGCGTGTGTGTGTGTGTGTGTGTGTGTGTGTGTGTGTGTGTGTGTACGTGCGTGCGTGTGCAGGTTTTTTCAGACACAGTGTGAGGTCTATTAAATAAGAGGAGCCCTTTCTCAATGTTGACTTCTTCCCAGCATGCACTGGGGGTTCAGAACCTCCAACCTCACAGGGGGTCTACTGTAATTAATCACCGTCGCCAGGCTGACCGTGTGGATCTGTGTGTATGGGTGAGTGTGTAATCACCGTGGTGACCGAGGTTACCATGGAGGCCGAGAGTAGCCCTGCTGGGATGTGTAGACACAGCCTCCGTGAACTATTACACTACAGGATGGCAATTAACACACACACACACACACGCACACACCACTCAAATAGTATTAGAGGTCACAGATAATACATACTGTACATACTGATTCATTCAACCTCTATTTAAAATTCTCAAAAGAAATTATTGAGGGTGAAGCTCATTAACAATGATGCCGAGATAACAATGATCAACAAACAAAATAGATTATGAGTTAATAAATTAAATTGTAAATACATTTAAATGAAATCAGACTTAACAATGGAAATTAAATAACTGGGGCTGAGCACAATGAATGCATTAAAAGCAACAAGTGAAACATACCATGGGCACATTTTAGCTATGTGGTCATTGAAAATGTCAATGAAAAAATTATCAAAGCAAAACAAAAAAAACATCTTTATTTGTCTTTATTTGGGGGTGGCTTGGCACAACAGCTTATATCGATTTTGTGTCCAGTTAGTAAGTTGAAGAGCATTCCATGACCTATTCATACAAAAAATATGAACCTATTTGGGCGCTATAGAAATTGATTGCATTACAGCCACGTTTAAAGCACCACCCTGTGGCCAGTCAGCTTAATCTTTCTCCAGTGACTATTCAACCCACTATCACGGCTAAACGTGTGATAGACCAATAGAGGCACTTGTGTGAAACGGCTCAGGATCACGTTTTAGCCATGCTTAAACAAAC
The DNA here is from genome assembly GCF_949987555.1 of Borostomias antarcticus. Lineage (NCBI taxonomy): Eukaryota > Metazoa > Chordata > Actinopteri > Stomiiformes > Stomiidae > Borostomias > Borostomias antarcticus. The sequence continues at coordinate 5,774,553 of NC_140242.1, read as the reverse complement.
AATACACACGTTTTTGAAAATGTGAAATAACAGCCCGATCTCACCAATCTACATACGCCAACATCAGTTTGTGGTTGGTTGTTCACCATGTGGAACACGTGATACAAGAGGGGTATACATTTGAGAGCGCTTTTGGGGATGGGGTATGGGGGTCAAACTACTTTGGTGAGATGAGTATCTAGCAAGCAAACAACGTTTTACTAGCAACTAGCAAACAACAACACTACTAGCTAGCGAACTAGCTCACATTCTTACTGTTATTATTAGCTAGTGTTAGCTACTGTTCGTATAGCAACTGTTGACATTAGCTAGCTAGCATCCTAGCTTTTAACGTTAGCTAGCTAGCGTCCTAGCGTGAGCTAGCGTTAGAATACGAGCTAGCTAGCTAGCTGTTCACAGTGTACACAAGCACCATCCACGTCAACGCAGGGGTTAGACATGGATACAGAGATCAGGTTCATTTACGAAACTGGACCCAGGCATGGAGCTACTCGGACGGCGCTTAGTGGGTGCGCTCCGCACATCGCAATACCCCTGCGCAGATGTGTGCACTCATACTGAAAGCGATTTTACCAAGATCAGTCCTGGCACAATGTACCTGAAGAACCAGCCTGTCAATAGAGTGAGTTAAACAAGGGCCAGGGTTCCGTTGTACAGACGTGAGTAGCGGACATAATGAAGATAATTTTCTTTATACTACATACAGAGACAAATGATTCTCAGTCAGAGAAGAGCAGCCCTCCGTGTCATGATGAGTATGGTACGTATCACCAGTATAGAGCATCCAAGGGCTTTATAGCTTACAGTACTTCAAAAGAGAAAAGACCACAGTAAAAGCCCCACTCCTCTTGACAGTATTTGTAAACACATGTGTGTGGAACCCCAGGACTCCTCTTCTGCATCGATCACTAGTTTTTTGAGATTATAATTTACTTTGACAGACAATCCATTGAATTTGAAGATCTGAAGTCGTGAGCAGTGTGGCACTGGTAGTGTGGGTCAATTTGCATCCACGTGAGCATGCCTGTCAATTCTGAGAGCTGCGCGGTTCACTGTCCACCAACGGTCTAGGTAGTTAAACAGCAGCAAGATAGTTAACATTCAACTGAAAAAAGGAAAAAAGCCTAGGTACATGTGCCTTAAAACATTATTTATTGTTACATCCAATATTATATGAATATGTATTATTTTTGTTTTTATATTCGTGGAGAAAGTATTTTTTAATATTTTAAATACAGAATTACTCCACTCCAAAATATTTTGTTACAAATTACATTAGATTTTTTATCGGCCTTATCAAATACAAATTACAAAATACGAAAATACGAAATACGTATTTCAAATACAAGTAATAGAAATACTGCCCATCCCTGCTACTACTGTTTCTTGCCAGACACTTATCTTGAAAGACTGCTGTGACGTTAGCCCTCTCAGCTGTGGCCCTTTTTTCCCTCTCGTCTCCCTATGACATTGTTCTCCATGTTAAGTACTGAATAGCTCTTGACATTATATTTCTTTAGAACCGCAACTTTTTTCTTGCATATCAGGCAGGTAGCATTTCAATTGAACTCCACAAAAAATACTGCAGTGTCCATCTTTCTTGAAACTGTCTATGTTCCTCACATTAGTTAACCATGAGAACAGCCTCTCGGTGGCTAGCTGCATTCCGTTCATAGTTCATACAGTAGTCGCGTGTGGATTGATCACACCTTTGACTGTATGCAGCATTCACCTCGCACGCTGCTCACAATAACAGCATTTCGCCCCACGTTTGAGTGACTTGAATTGTGCATTGTAGGCCTGCCTGCCGGCGCCGTGTACAATAAATCATTTTGCGGGCCGGATTACATGATATTTCTGACATGATGTTGCGGGCTGGATGAAGGGTTGGGGCGGGCCGGGGGTTTGAGACCTCTTCTTTAGAGCGTTAAGCTCCAGATTGTTCCGGGAGTTTGAGAGCCCTGGTCTAGAGCGTTAAGCTCCAGGTTGTTCCGGCTGCACCAGGGCAGCCGCTGTTCAATCTCCCACCTGAAGGACCTCCACGCTGACAGGCTACTGGAGGGCTATTAGAGGCCCTGTCAGAGACCCACAGACCGACAGACAAACAGGTAGACAGATAGACAGAAACACAGGTGGACAAATACACAGACAGGCAGATAGACAGATAGACAGTCAGACAGATGGACAGACAGAAAGACAGATGGACAGTCAGTCAGATGACAGGCAGACAGATTCACAGACAGTCCCATAGACAGGCAGACAGACAGACAGACAGACAGACAGACAGACAGACAGACAGGCAGGCAGGCAGGCAGGCAGATAGATAGACAGAGACAGAAAGACAAACAGATGGAAAGAGGTATATGGATAAACATGCAGAGACAGACGGGAAGACAGACAGACGGATAGTTTGTCAGTCTTGTCTGGCTTAAAAGATATGTACAGTTGAATATCAGCAGTGCTTAATACATCTTTAAATTTGCTAATAATCAATCCTAGGGAAAGTATATATAAAGCAAACAAGACGCTGTAGGACCCATAACAGGCTGTCTCACTGCGCCAGCGCCCGTCTAGACAGACCACGCAGCAAACCATTGGCTGAGCAGGATCAAACCTCCTCTCCCTACACACAGCTACTGCACACTCATCCCCGTCTGCTCGTGTGTGTGTGTGTGTGATGCCATCATTGCCTCAAGGAAGAGAAAGAGATAAAAGGAGCAGAGGTCTGACTGATAGGATTTATCCTCCCAGACATCGGAGACAGAGGACGAGAGGAATGAGGGATGGGGGTATGACATTGAGAGAGAATGATATTAAGCAAGGGATGACGGGTAAACAAAACAATGTGGGAAGAGAAAAAAAGAGATTGCCTCAACTCCTAGCGGCGGTGACATCTCCTGTGAATTCACACAGGAGGAGTACGCTGCTGCCCTCCAGCATGTAAAGCCAGGGAACGCCCCGGGGCCTGATTCTATCTGCCCAGAGCTTATACTCCATGCCGCGCCAGCTTTGAAGTCCTGGTTGAGAGCGTTCCTCTCTTCCTGCTTACAGCAACTCAAGATCCCCAAAATCTGGAGAAGAGCCCTAGTTGTCGCGATCCTTAAGCCGAAAAAGCCTGAAGGGGACCCCAAGAGTTACCGCCCCATCGCTCTGTTATGTATCCCCTTCAAGATCCTCGATCCTCATCTACGCCCGCGTCGAACCAATTATCGAACTGCTGCTCCCACAGGAGCAGGCCGGGTTCCGACGCGGGAGATCGACCGTAGATCAAGTGACTTTGATGACTCAAGACATCGAGGACAGCTTTTCGGCTAAAAAGAAGGCTGGGGGCATCTTTATTGACCTGACAGCTGCCTACAACACCGCATGGCACCGTGGCCTCACCTGCAAGCTGCTGGTGTACTCTGCTGGAGACTGGCAGGCCATGGAGGAGACATTGACATCAGCATACCTCCGGAAATGGAGATTGAAGCTAAGCAAGGCAAAGACGGCGTCGGAGGCCTTCCACCTTAACAACAAGGAAGCCAAACATGAGCTCTGAGTGCACATCGATGGAACACTCCTGCCACGCTGCGCCGAACCAACCTATCTCTGCATGACATTGGACAGGTCATTCCATCGACGCTGCGTACGGCAGCCCTAGCCCTGGTCTACTCCACCAGTGAATATTGCGCACCAGTTTAGTGTTGCAGCGCTCACACCCACCTCATCGACCCGCCTATCAACGAAGCCTTGCACATCGTGACAGGATGCCTGCATCCCACTCCTGTGGACAACCTTCCCATCCTTGCAGGCATCCAGCCCGCTGGCCTCCGCCGCACAGGAACCACAGTCTCGCCTGCCGGGCCGTGGAGCTTAACCACTTGCTCCATGACAGGCTCACTGCGAGCCTCCCCGGCGTCTCAAGTCGAGAAACCCTTTTGTGCCTGCCACACGGGATCTCCTGCAGCAATGCAGAGATCTTAACATCAGCGAGGCAGCGTGGTGAGCAGAGTGGGAGGCAAACACCTCCAGACTCCATGATTTCATCCCGGCCGCCGGTCCTTCCCCTACCGGGAATTGGCTTAATCGCCTCCAGACCGGGGTGGGACACCGCTCATCGATGCACCGATGGGGCTTGGTATCTTGTGCGGCGTGCGAGTGTGGTGCTGAGGAACAAACCGCAGACCACGTCATCCAGGGCTGTCCGATATATCGGACACCCAACGGAATGCATGGCCTGACGGTTGGGGATGACAAAACGGTGACATGACTCCTGGAGGTGTGCCTGGATATATAGCCCGGATGACCCCTCAGCCAGGCTCAGTGTGGTAAAAGGATAGCCCCTCAGCCCCGAGCCTTCGGAGGAGAGGACGCAACAACGTATCCACACAAAGAAGAAGAACCAGGATAGTGACCTGTACACAAGGATATTGACCTATTCACCAGGATAGTGACCTGCATACCAGGATAGTGACCTGTTCACCAGGACAGTGACCTGTACACCAGGACAGTGACCTGTTCACCAAGATAGTGACCTGCATACCAGGATAGTGACCTGTTCACCAAGATAGTGTCCTGCATACCAGGATAGTGACCTGCATACTATAGTGACCTGTTCACCAGGTGTGAATGAAATTCAAGTCTCACCAATG
>NC_140242.1:5762419-5764919 GCF_949987555.1 Borostomias antarcticus | reverse complement strand
CCGCCGAGACTACTAGACCACCAACCATCCAGACAGATGCCACCAAGACTACTAGACCACCAACCATCCAGACAGATGCTGCTGAGACTACTAGACCACCAACCATCCAGACAGATGCTGCCAAGACTACAAGACCACCAACCATCCAGACAGATGCCGCCAAGACTACTAGACCACCAACCATCCAGACAGATGCCGCCAAGACTACTAGACCACCAAGCATCCAGACAGATGCTGCCAAGACTACTAGACCACCAACCAACCAGACAGATGCTGCCAAGACTACTAGACCACCAACCATCCAGACAGATGCTGCCAAGACTACTAGACCACCAACCATCCAGACAGATGCCGCCAAGACTACTAGACCACCAACCATCCAGACAGATGCTGCCAAGACAGGAATACCAACCATCACAGCGTCCCCACCTCCCTGACCAGTTGATCCCTTCTCCAAACAACCTCGGTCAGCCCCAATATCCCACTCCCCTGAACTTACCACTACCCCACCCCCACAGAGCAACAAGGACCCCGTCCTGGTCGCTACAGTTATGCCCAAGCTGTGAGTAGAGCACCAGCCCCTACACACCAAGCCCCATCATCCAGTGAGATGAGGAACATTCAACAGATGCTCAGCATGCTATGCCAGCATCTTATAGCATAATTACACCCACGCCACGCGCGAAGGACTAGCCTTCATATGGTGCGTGCCTTACCCGGTGAGCTACCGGGGCACCCTGAGGTGTTTCATACTAAAGCCCAAGCCTCTCTGGCTGTCTGCCTTACGACCTCGTTCTCAAATGTGTGTGTGTGTGTGTCACATTAAGTCAATTACAAAGTCAGCCTACTATCACCTGAAGAATATATCAAGGATCAAAGGATTTATGTCCCAGAAGGATTTGGAAAAACTTGTCCATGCGTTTATCTTCAGTAGACTCGACTACTGTAACGGCATGTATACAGGTCTCTCTAAAAAATCGATCAGACAGCTGCAGCTGATTCAGAACGCTGCTGCTCGAGTCCTCACTAAGACTAAGAAAGTGGAGCATATCACACCAGTACTAAGGTCTTTACACTGGCTTCCTGTCTGTCAAAGAATTGACTTTAAAATACTGCTGTTGGTTTATAAAGCACTGAATGGTCTAGGGCCAAAATATATCTCTGATCTGCTCATATGCTATGAACCATCCAGACCCCTCAGGTCGTCTGGCACAGGTCTGCTTTCTGTCCCCAGAGTTAAAACAAAACATGGAGAAGCAGCATTCAGTTTTTATGCTCCACATATCTGGAACAAACTTCCAGAAAACTGCAGGTCTGCTGCAACTCTTGGTTCTTTTAAAACAAGCCTGAAGACTTTTCTTTTTGCCACTGCTTTCTAAGAGGAGCTATGTTTATCAGTATACTGCACTGTAACTTTTATTCCTATATTCTATTTGTCCTGCTTTTTGTTTAAATGTCTATAATGACTTGCTTTTTGTTTTAATGCTTTTAATTTGTCCTGCCTTTTGTTTTAAATGTCTATAATGTCTTGCTTTTTGTTTTAATGCTTTTAATGTCTCATGTAAAGCACCTTGAATTGCCTGTGGCTGAAATGTGCTATATAAATAAACTTGCCTTGCCTTGTGTGTGTGGTTGAGTGTCTGTGTGTGGTTGAGTGTGGGTGTGTGTGTGGTTGAGTGTGTATGTATGTGTGTGTGTGTGGTTGAGTGTGTGCATGTGTGTGTGTGTGGTTGAGTGTGTGTGTGTGGTTGAGTGTGTGTGTGTGTGTGCGTGCGTGCGTGTGCGTGTGCGTGTGTGTTAGAGAGAGTAAGTGTCCGTGGCCATCTCTACCCTCTGTCTCCAATCAGAAGGGGACGTTAACTTTAACAGCCTTACACCCCCAGGTTACCACGACGACAGTGAATGAGGTCACAACGCTACATTCAGGTCAGCGATGGCTATCAGAAAGAAAATATGAAACCTCTCTCTCCCTCTCCCCCTCTCTCTCTCCATCTCTGTCTCTCCATCTCTCTCTCCCCCTCTCTCTCCCTCTCTCTCTCTCCGTCTCTCTCTCTCCCTCTCTCTCTCCCGCTCCATCTCTCTCTCTCCCTCTCTCTCTCTCTCTCTCCCCCTCTCTATCTGTCTGTCTGTCTCTCTCCCTCTGTAATTCTGTCTTCATCTCGCTCTTCCTCTATCTCTCTATCCATCTGTCTCTCTCACACTCTCCCTCTTTCTGTCTCTTTCTATGTCTCTCTCCCTTTCTCTCTCTCACCCTCTCTCTATCAATTAAATTCAATACGCTTTATTGCAGGAAATACTCAGTACGGAACTATTGCCAAAGCATAGTACTCATTTAAAAAAAGAAATGCATCTCTGTTTCACCCTCAGCTGTCCAACAGTGATCACATGTTCTATTTTCCTTTGGTTCCATTATTTTTTGTGTCTGCCTTTTTCAATTGCAAATTTATGGTCACTGAGCCTATACTTGGTTAGGATCTGAGCCTGTACTTGGTTAGGATCT
>NC_140242.1:5737419-5749919 GCF_949987555.1 Borostomias antarcticus | reverse complement strand
CTCACATCTCTCTCTCCACACTCTCACATCTCTATCTCTCTCACATCTCTATCTCTCTCACATCTCTCTCACATATCTCTCTCTCACATCTCTCTCTCTCACATCTCACTCTCACATCTCTCTCTCCACACTCTCACATCTCTATCTCTCTCACATCTCTCTCTCCACACTCTCACATCTCTATCTCTCTCACATCTCTCTCTCCACACTCTCACATCTCTATCTCTCTCACATCTCACTCTCACATCTCTCTCTCCACACTCTCACATCTCTATCTCTCTCACATCTCTATCTCTCTCACATCTCTATCTCACATATCTATCTCTCTCACATCTCTATCTCTCTAACATCTCTCTCTCACATCTCTATCTCTCTCACATCTCTCTCTCCACACTCTCACATCTCTATCTCTCTCACATCTCTATCTCTCTCACATCTCTCTCTCCACACTCTCACATCTCTATCTCTCACACATCTCTATCTCTCTCACATCTCTCTCTCACATCTCTCTCTCCACACTCTCACATCTCTCTCTCTCACATCTCTCTCTCTCACATCTCTCTCTCTCTCACATCTCTCTCTCACATCTCTCTCTCACATCTCTATCTCTCTCACATCTCTCTCTCTCACATCTCTCTCTCCACACTCTCACATCTCTATCTCTCTCACATCTCTCTCTCCACACTCTCACATCTCTCTCTCCACACACACACCACACGCGCTGGGATCCCTCCCGCAAGCACCAATCATATTGTCAGAAACGGCTAGTTTACCTAGATACTGGTGACGTTAGGTTAAGTTTTAATTAAGCCCTGTAGGCTATATTATTTTTCCTTTATTCTTTAGGTTTACAGACCTACGTTGTTTAAAAGAAAAACGCTAATGTTATACAGCAACAAAAAACAAGTTTGTAAATAAGTAAATAGTTTGATTGTTTTCCCATGCCCATCATCATCACATGGCTGATGTAGGCTACTAGGGTTGCACTTTAAAAAAAAAAAAAAAAAAGCTAATGTTATAGGAAAAACAAGTTTGGAAATATGTAAATAGTTGGTTTATTTTCACCCCCAAAATAAATAGAAAGCGCTAAGGGGTGCCCAGAAAATCCTTGAAAAGGAATCTAAAAAGTTGGCAGAGGATGCCTCGAAATGTGTCAAAACGCTACCGGCTGCAAGCACTAGCACTGCTGCTAGCACTAGCACTGCTGCTAGCAGTAACGTTAATCAGCAACACCGTGCGTCATTAGTCGAGGACGAGGCATCTGACACTAGTGACACAGAGTCTGACTTTGAATCAGTTGTGACAGTTGAGGTGGATACAGCAGCTAAAGAGGTAAGCAGCTGTAGCTAACTAGCCAGGGCATTAGGGAGCTTGAGCGTTTGATGCAATTGACGTAGGCTAGGGATGATAGCCGCCAGAGTTTCCCTTACCAATGCTTTGGACGACATTTTCTGACTGGAAGTGAGAGATGATGAAATTAAAATATTTTAGCTAGCTACATAAGTAATGTAACCACAGCTTAGAGTCCATGAATTCTGATCAAGGGCGTAGGTTTGGTTTCAACATTAGTAGGGACCATATAACAGTGTAGCCTGCATACACAATTTTTGCTGGGGATGAGAGGTTAAACCTCTTAAATATGCATATATTTATGAAATTGAATAATACTAATACAATGTTCTTAGTGTATCACATCCTGCCTGCTGCTGCTGCGTCCATGCGTACATGCGCAGTCAAAGGTAACAGTGACGCGTTCTTGTAGTCCACTAACAGATTGCTCTCCTCGCTCTGAGCTAAGAAAAGCGGCTTGCTGATTAATCTACTTTCGTCAAATATATCCGTTGGAAAACTTTTTTTTTTATCCAGGCATCTTAGTTTTAACAGTATAATTGTGACTGAACATGTTTTGTTTGCTAATAGGTGGTATTCATTCTGTTTCGAGCTCGGCTTCATGCCGCAACGAGGGATCCCGTCTCTGGGTGGACAGCTGTTCAACTCGCCTGGGACCAGGTCCCCTGGAGCTATTTCGCCTGGCTGCCCATCGCGTTGTTGTGAACAGAATGAATACCACCTACTAGCAAACAAAACATGTTCAGTCACAATTATACTGTTAAAACTAAGATGCCTGGATAAAAAAAGCTGTTTTCCAACTGATATATTTGATGAATGTAGATTAATAAGCAAGCCACTTTTCATCGCTAACGCTAGAGCTAACGCTAGATGCTAACGCTAGAGCGGGGAGAGCCATGAACGCAATCTGTTCGTGGACTACAAGAAAGCGTCATTGATACCTTTGACTGCGCATGTCAAAGGTATCAGTGATGCGTTTTTTTCAAAGATGGGTCAAAGAAGGGTCTATTTAAACAAATACCGGGTTTTGAAGCCTCAGCGCTACCATTGCTTTGAAGGTTCAAAGCACCGCCACCACCACAGAAGAAGACTACCTCGAAAAATTATTTCACTCGGACAGAACGCGTCTAAATAAGTTATTTAATGGTAGCACCGAGGCTTCAAAACCCAGCATTTGTTAAAATAGACCCTTTTGCTTAGGTAAGTGAAGTTTAATATTTATCTGACACTTGTTAATACAGTAGGACTCCACTTATCCGAACCCAACGGGACCGAAGGTCGTTCGTATCTCTGAAATGTCCAGATGACTGAAACTTATGTTAAAATGCACCAAATTCAATAAGTGGTATACTTGTTCCATATAGACTCATAATAGACCGATAAATAACCTTAATTACTTGTGAAAATGCATCAAAATTGCAATCAAATAGCCAACTAAACTATAGCCTAGTAGCCTATAATAAAATAACCGAATTTCCAATTGAGTGCGTGCTTTGATCAAATACAGTACTTTATTCTCAAATGAGGCGTACGCTGCATCGATAGGCTACTGTATTTGTAGAACAAAATGGTATAGCCTAAAAACAACCCAACATTAGAACAATTAGAGCAAATTATAATCAATAAATAAATAAATAAATGAAATGACAGACAAGTTGTCGTGTCTTAGGCTATTGTAGCCTAAAAGAAAGTCTCTAAAACAACCGATGTAGGCTAACGTGGCCTAGGCTGTAGGCTATTATTTAACAAATACAGTAGGTTTAGTAATCTACATTCTCACAACACGTCTGTGTTCCTGAAGTCCATTAACTGGGAACGAAAAATGACTCGATGCTGCTTCAGGTTGCTGACGCGCTTTCTGGCTACCAAGGAATGCAGCTCTCGCGCAGCAGACTCGTTTGCGTTTTATGCTCGACATTAGAGTAACAAAGAAATGAAACGGGACAGTAGGCTACAGCCTACAGGCAACATGTAGGTCTACATATAGTTCTGTTTTTATTCACAGTAGGATACAGTACTGTCATGAAAATCCCACCAGTAACCAGATATAAAAAAAAATTAAGCCTGTCCAGTAGACCGGGAGGTTCGGATCTCTGAAGTTCGGATGAGTGGGGTCCTACTGTATGAGCGATTTATTTTGACGCCGAAGTGAATGGAGCGGGAAAGGACTGTTGTCTGGCATGAGCGAGCGTAATGCGACAACAGGACTGAGAAGGGCTACCTAAACGGCTGTCAGAATCACAACTGTATGGCTTGCTGCCAGCGTCTGTCTGTAAGGCTGTTGGTCTTTAGATCCAGTGAAAATGCAACAATCTATCTCAGCAATAAAGCTGCCAAGTACTAACATGGCAAGCTGCTGTATCACTTCAGCCACGTTAGCTAGCTACATTATATAGGTAGGCCTATAGTTTACCGTTAGCAAGACGGCTAAATTATTCTGTTTTGCTCCTACTCAGGCAATGTAGAAATGAATTATTTCCTTTCATTTCTTAAGTAACATTATTTTGAAAGCTAAAACAGAAATGAGACAGGCTGGAGTTAGAAGGAGAACACTTACAGATGCTTAAGGAATGTAGAAGTTAGGAGGAGGAGGGTGAGAAGGAGGAGGAGGAGGAGGAGGGAGAGAAGGAGGAAGAGGAGGAGGGAGAGAAGGAGGAGGAGGAGGAGGGAGAGAAGGGGGAGGAGGAGGAGGGAGAGAAGGAGGAGGAGGAGGAATGAGTGTGGTCCTCCGAGGCGTTTAATCCCCTCTCTCTCCGGGCCAAGACATTAGCGAGCCAACCAGTGTGTAATTGTCTGGGGTGTGTGTGTGTGTGTGTGTGTGTGTAATTGGTTGAAACCACCCTGAGATCTCAGCCAATCTGAAGAGTTGTTTAATCAAGCACCTCACTCATTTACAGCAGCCAGGGCTGCAACGTAGACAGCCACTTGCACTCATTACAATGGGGTGTGTGTGTGTGTGTGCGTGCACATGTGTGATTCTGTGTGTGTGCATGTGTGTGTGTGTGTGTGTGCGTGGGTGTGTTATTTACTGAGCATAGCCTTATCTGGAAAAGCGCAGCATAAATAAATACAAACCCCTGAAAATAATATCCTGGTCATGATGTCAAGGGTGTTCAGAAGGTCAAGGGTGTTTAGAAGGTCAAGGGTGTTTAGAAGGTCAAGGGTGTTTAGAAGGTCAAGGGTGTTTAGAAGGTCAAGGGTGTTCAGAAGGTCAAGGGTGTTAAGAAGGTCAAGGGTGTTCAGAAGGTCAAGGGTGTTTAGAAGGTCAAGGGTGTTTAGAAGGTCAAGGGTGTTTAGAAGGTCATGGGTGTTTAGAAGGTCAAGGGTGTTCAGAAGGTCAAGGGTGTTTAGAAGGTCAAGGCGGAGCAGGGATTCAGACGTTGCCTCCAGACAGGAAACAGCTGCACATCTGACCGGTTCACATGCTGACAACCGTCCAGGAAACACACGGAGCCTCGGCCAGGAGTACTCATTCAGACACACACACACACACACACACACACACACACATTCACTAATACACACATGCGAACACACAAACGCAGGCGCGCACTCACACGCACACACACACATAATGAAACCTTTTCATTATATTTTTGTCATCTCTGTGCATCAGCCCTTTCCATCCCAGTGTTTGTGTGTGTGTGTGTGTGTGTGTGTGTGTGTGTGTGTGTGTGTGTGTGTGTGTGTGTGTGTGTGTGTGTGTGTGTGTAACAGACACAGATACAGGGTCTTGCTGAGGAGCCCAGATCTCCTGATACAGTCCAATAAACAGAGGTCTATAGCTGTACCACGGGGCTTTTGTTGGTTGCTGAAGGACCCTTTTGTTATTTCGGTAGAGTCAGTCCATTGTGTGTGTGTGTGTGTGTGTGCGTGTGTGTGTGTGTGTGTGTGTGCGCACTCCTAAACAGAGGCTGGGGAAATCAAGTCTGGTCTGGTCTGTTGCATTATCTCTGGGAACAGGGAGAGAGTGAAGTGTGTGTGTGCGTGTGTATTATGTGGGTGTGTGAAAGTGTTCAGTATGTATGTGTGCGTCTAAAAAGATGTAGTGTGTTCTGGGGTTAGAGCTCTGACTATGACCGGTATAATTTATGATTATACCGCGGTTATCACACATATGAAAGAAAATGGATTTAAGACATTACATCAACTCGTATATGGGGCACCACCCTGTTTTGTACAGGCAAACAAGTAAACTTTATCAATAGTCTAATTTATTCATCAATCTCATTATGTAGGCGGAGTCCTTGACTCAATCAAGTGACCTAAGATAATGTGATGACGCTCGGACGTGGTCAAAAGTTAATAATATTTATTGAAATTATACTAATAAATGATCAAACTAATATTATAACACAATTCAATAATATATGGAAAAACACATGTGGCAATATGAAAGCACAGCAGAAATGAAAAGAATGATGTCAGATTATCACAGCCTATCCTCAGTCCTCTAAGCTTACAACACTTGGCATCACACACACATCAAAGCGAATGTTGAGTGTCAACCTTAGTGGTGGGTGAAGCGCGATGTCCGTAGGTGCTGTCTGGCTCGACGAAGGGAAGAGGCACGTGACATGGTGGTCGCTCGGTTCGATGAAGGGGGCAGCGCACCTGCGCTCCCACTGGAACAGTGATAGTAGCGTTGCTGGGCAAAGTTGATGTTCGCGGAGTTCAAAGTTCAGTTTCAGAGTTCACAAGTTGCAGATATCTCATTCAAAATCTCTGCACTCGCCAGAGGTGGATCTTTGAAGGGTTGGTGGAGATTCCTAAGCCCTGTGTCGACTACAGAGTTCTTAGATAGCGGTTCAGCATTCCACAGATACAGGCTGATTTGATCAACCAGGCACACACTTGAAGTTGCTGGGTAGTTGAAAGTTACAAGAGAAATCATGAGAGTTTCCTGTCTGCTGGCTTTTAAGGAACAGAGAGATGAGGTGTGACCGGTGGGTGTCGACAGGCACGCAATTGGTCACTTGGGTCAATAAACCAGTCGCCCCTGTTAGCATCGTAAAACAGAGCTCACATTCTGTACTCCCTCTGGAATCATCAAATATCCTGGTTATGGTTTCATACCAAACACGGCTATACATAATCAGCAGCATAGAATCCATTATTTGTAACACACAGTAACACTTGCATACAAATATGATGCCTCAGCACAATTACTTTATTCACCGGGCTTATTCACGTGGTGTTTGCATCACATGGTTGGAGGATGGAGCAGTTTCATCTTTATAAAAGAAACAAAGCAAGAATGGAGGTTCCTTTGTTCCACTGTGAGTGTCTGTGGATGTGTATTGTTGGCCTGGCCTGTCGCCGGGGGATGGGGGAGCAACAGGGTGTGAGAGGGTCTCTTTATCAAGATCTGCATTCCAACCTGAGGCAGAGTGTCCCACAATATCACAACTGTTTGGTGGTCAGTAGCACGGCGTCATGTCCTATACTCCTACAAAGAAATGGCCGCAGACAATATATTAGCCTGAATCGATCTGACTACAGATGATAAAACCCTCAATCACCCCTGTTACCCGACCTCCCTGGTCTGGTACTACTACCTATATAGAAGTAGTACAACCTATCTACCTACCTACCTACATAGTAGCAGTACAACCTAGCTACATACCTACCTAGCTACTACCTATATAGTAGTAGTACTACCTACCTACCTAGCTACTACCTATATAGTAGTAGTACTACCTACCTACCTACCTATCTACTACCTATATAGTAGTAGTACTACCTACCTACCTACCTACTACCTATATAGTAGTAGTACTACCTACCTACCTATCTACTACCTATATAGTAGTAGTACTACCTACCTACCTACCTACTACCTACATAGTATTAGTACTACCTACCTACCTACCTACCTACTACCTATATAGTATTAGTTCTACCTACCTACCTAGCTACTACCTATATAGTAGTAGTACAAGACGATCACAAACAATCTGCTGGTCAGTCTGATGCAGAGCTGTTGAACATTATTCTGTCCACTTCTGGTAGTTTTCAACAATTCTCTTCAATCAGTGTCTAAAGTTCACATTTAAATTGAGGACATCCTTTGTAATAATATGGATGGATGACCATGGTGTGAAATGTCTAGATGTCTGAGGAAGTGAAATGTCTGAGAGAGGGACAGAGAGATAGAGAGAGAGAGAGAGAGAGAGATGGCTTTGTGTTTAAGAGAGTTTTGGAGAGAAGAGAGGGATTAAAATATAAATATATGCATTTATTTATTTATAATTAATATTTAATATTATTTCAGTTGTGTTCATACATCAGGTTTTCCCTATGGATAAAAACCCATTATTGAAATTTTAAAGCTCCAACAGTGACATCTATAACATGCAGCTGGAGGACCCATAGATATCTATGGAAGGGAGGCTAGCCTCCTTTAGGGCGGGTTCTTTTAAATTAAATCAATGTAATGTAATTTTTTCATGCTAATTTGTGATTGGCCAAAATGCTGAAAAATTACCGCAAGGGAGGACAGTACTCCTAACAGGATTTAATGATTGACATTTTGTTAGTCCAATCACATTCCAGATTCCAGATTTACCACAGTGAAGGCCGATTGAGTCGGCGTTGATGTCTGTGTTTCTCTTCCCTGTGCCATTGGAGACTTTTTGTGTGTTCGTACAGATGTGGGAACATAAGAATGTAACTTGACCCGCGGTATTCTAACAGGCGCTTTACGGCATTCCGCACCACCGCTCGCCTGCCCATAGGGGCGCAGTAATACCACTCATTGACCCATTGCTGTAGCTCATCTCGCACATTAGATGAGCCTACCGTTCTCAAACTCCTTGTTCTCTGTCTGGTTGTAATTTAATTATTACGAACAAAGCCTATCTATTTATAGTTTCTATCTCTGTAACTGTCGCCGGGTCTATATCTGTTAACTGTCGGGACAAGTAGAAGTTTAATACATTAGGCTGAGTGTTCTCATATGGAACATGGCATCAGGACGAGTAAGATGGCTAACGGAGATGACCAGAGATGTGTTTGAAATGGTTCACTCACTCCCTCCCTATTACCATGGATGTATTGAGTGCGACTCATAGTGAACTACATGGGGAATGATTTAACAGTTTTGGGACACTACATGGAATGTAACTGCGTAAGATATTCATGACTCAAACAAGCAGACGCGCCGATCACTGATGGCAGCAGGTTGAAATTGCAGGTAGTATTCAGGTTCCATGTTTGAATGATAAATCCCATATAAATGGTTGGAATTCTAATGATGTGCAAGTGTGATTTTATCAACTTTAGTGAAGTCTGCTAAAAGCAGCCTGTGAAGCTGCACGATAAGACCGTGATAGCAAGTTAGCTCACGACAGCAGCTTCCATAATATTAACGGTAGCTGTCGGTGGCTAAAAAGCAGATAGCTAACTTTACAACGTTGATTCCTGTAGCTATTTTGATTTTGATGCTATTAGTTCAACTTCTGTTTCTCGGGCAGGAACGGAGACGAACTCGCATTAGCAGCAAAGCAGCTAGAGGAATGATCTTAACATTAGCTAACTGCTTTAGCTACTGCTAGCTACCGTCTTCTTCACTTCTCCTTCGGTAAAACATGACACCGTTGTGTTGTGGTATTGTGGAGGGCTTAGGCAGAAGCAGGAAGAGAAACCACTTTTGCCCCATATAAGTAAAATAATGGCCTCATAAGCATTTTTCGATTGTAAAATTGTGTTCACTTGTTTTAGTTTGCAAACATATGCAATTTTCTTAGCATTCCCAGCTTTGTATGTAGTT
Organism: Borostomias antarcticus; assembly: GCF_949987555.1. NCBI lineage: Eukaryota > Metazoa > Chordata > Actinopteri > Stomiiformes > Stomiidae > Borostomias > Borostomias antarcticus. The sequence continues at coordinate 5,740,798 of NC_140242.1, read as the reverse complement.
TTAATGTGAAAGATACATCTTGAATGCAGTCAAGACAAATTATTTTGCCTCTTAACTTTTGTCAAACCCCCTGGTTCCAGTCAATTGGATTATAGGCTATAGGCTACTTTCGTTTACAATGATGTTACCTTATGAACACAAATAGCTTAACCTATAGGCCTACATAAAAACAATAGCCTAAAACCATGTTTATTTACAATGTATTTTCTTTCATTGATAGCATGCCAATAGTTAGGGTGAGGAACGACGCGCGGTCTCTTTAGCCCTGAGACCATCAGGCAGGCAGCTCAGGAGGTCGTTGGAGGCTATATATATTATTATGATATTATGTCTAATAATACATTCGTTGAAAGTACACAGGCTGATCTACTATACGGAATTGGACCGAGGAGTGTTCTCATATGGAACTAGGCTGCACACGCCCGCCCGCGACAAGAGCTGAATTGTAGTCAGCTTTCCCCGCTGATCCGAGCGAGAATGCAGGCGGAATGTCGCTCCCCGTCTGAAACGGCCTTGACTCCTGGAATCCCAAGGTCTTTCATATTGAAATTCTCTTGATGGTTTGGGGAGTTGAGACGTGTTAAGGGAGTGCATCAGTCGTGATCCTTGACAGTAGGCTACCAGCCTGCGCTGCGCTCAGCACAAAGTTGGATGAATGGATGGACTTATTGGAATCCTGGAAAATGTTTATTGCGCTCTAAAATCATGAAAGCATAAATGTAAAAATGCAGCAACAGAAGTAGTCTAGATGAGATGGTGGTTTAAATGAATGGCAACACATAAATTGAGACATAAATTGAGACTGGTGATAATGCTGATAATCTACAGTAGGGAGATTACTACATGGGGAATGATTTAACAGTTTTGGGACACTACATGGAATGTAACTGCGTAAAATATTCATGACTCAAACAAACAGACGCGCCGATCACTGATGGCAGCAGGTTGAAATATCAGGTAGTATTCAGGTTCCATGTTTAGTTGAATGATAAATCCCATATAAATGGTTGGAATTCTAATGATGTGCAAGTGTGATTTTGTCAACTTTAGTGCAGTCTGCTAATAGCAGCCTGTGAAGCTGCACGATAAGACCGTGATAGCAAGTTAGCTCACGACAGCAGCTTCCATAATATTAACGGTAGCTGTCGGTGGCTAAAAAGCAGATAGCTAACTTTACAACGATGATTCCTGTAGCTATTTTGATTTTGATGCTATTAGTTCAACTTCTGTTTCTCGGGCAGGAACAGAGACGAACTCGCATTAGCAGCAAAGCAGCTAGAGGAATGATCTTAACATTAGCTAACTGCTTTAGCTACTGCTAGCTACCGTCTTCTTCACTTCTCCTTCGGTAGAACATGACACCGTTGTGTTGTGGTATTGTGGAGGGCTTAGGCAGAAGCAGGAAGAGAAACCACTTTTGCCCCATATAAGTAAAATAATGGCCTCATAAGCATTTTTCGATTGTAAAATTGTGTTCACTTGTTTTAGTTTGCAAACATATGCAATTTTCTTAGCATTCCCAGCTTTGTATGTAGTTTTAATGTGAAAGATACATCTTGAATGCAGTCAAGACAAATTATTTTGCCTCTTAACTTTTGTCAAACCCCCTGGTTCCAGTCAATTGGATTATAGGCTATAGGCTACTTTCGTTTACAATGACGTTACCTTATGAACACAAATAGTTTAACCTATAGGCCTACATAAAAACAATAGCCTAAAAACATGTTTATTTACAATGTATTTTCTTTCATTGATAGCATGCCAATAGTTAGGGTGAGGAACGACGCGCGGTCTCTTTAGCCCTGAGACCATCAGGCAGGCAGCTCAGGAGGTGGAGGAGGATATATATATATTCAAGATCATTCAAATAACAAAATATTGTGTATATTGTGCATGTGAACGCACACTGTCAAACCTGCCGCTATCTATGCACAAGATAGTTAATGTCCGGATATGATTGGCAATGAGTGATCTTTACTCATGGCGACTATGTCAATTTTGTATGGATCCACAAGTCGATCAAGCTTATTTTTTCTTTGTATCGTGCTGAAGCCATATAGCCTACTGCGCTCAGACTTGGCTACATTATGCCCCGTCTTCAAATTTACTTCCGGGGTTTACGAGTAGCCTACCAGTTGAATGCGTTCCAGAAACAAAACGCAAAACCCCCACGTTCACCATATCTTTACTAACAAATATATTTACAATACTGTTATTTTGCGCATTTGACCAAACAGCCACCACGTCTTGACCCGACGTCAGTTACCGAGATAGATAGGCTACTGTAGGCCTAGATATAGGTGTTCGTAATAATTAAATTACATCCAGATGGAGAAAACGTGTTTGAGAACAAGGTATAGCACCTTTCATACAGATAAATTCAGCTCAAAGTGCTTTACAACAGAGCATTTAAATTAAAGAATGTGAAACTTAATGATGCTTCATTCGTAGACTATAGGAGAAAAACACTGAGCCCAGCCTGCTAAATCTACTCAAAGACGCCACCTGGCGGTGGTGCATCACTAAAACGAAATAACACCCGTCTGAAATCCCACGAGATTTCTAACGGGATTTCCCTGCCAAATACCGCGAGGTGAAATGCTGCAGCATGTGACATTTCTAACTTCCCACATCTGTAGCTCGATAATATAATACATCCAAGTATTATGGCACATATTATAAATCAAACAGTTCTTCTATTTGTCTTGATTCTAGCCATCTATATATCTAAGCTGAATAAATACTTTTTGAGCTCGGGCCGTCTGAACATGACAGTTCCACTGGCTGGCTATAGCCGGTAACGTTAGCTACGAGGTGCACGTCAGGCTACGGCATAGGCAGGCACGCAGATTGGCTGGAGGCGGAAACTGTCGGCAACTCGTCCAAAACATTTCTAGAGACTGGGTTGCAACACCGGATCGGAGAAATGCACTGAACAGCCTGGCTCCTGCTTGCGTGAGAATTGATCGCTTTGTGGTGCTTATTCCTCATCTATGTTCTGATAATTGTAGGCTATAGCAACATAAGAGTGGCAGCTTTGACAGCAACCCAAATGAGTTAATCCCATAGTTGTATCATTGCTAGCTAGCCATGAGCAAACTGTTGGATACTGCATTTGCTGTGCAACGTATTCCATTGTCCAGTTGTCAAATCTATTTGCCAACAAACTGTTTGAGAGCCAGCACACCTCAGTGTCCCCTAATCCAAAACATTTTTCTTATATCACCTAACCTCTCCAGCACCTCACCAATATCAATTATTTTCTCTCTTTAGAGAAGAGTACAATCCATTACAACAACTATTGCTTACAATGTTTTATTGTTGTTTTGTAATATGTTATCATGAATATGATAAATAAATGCTGAATGTAGTTAAAGAA
>NC_140242.1:5729919-5732419 GCF_949987555.1 Borostomias antarcticus | reverse complement strand
CTCATAGGAGAGGGGCAAAAGTCGCACTGCTGCAAAGTGTGTCCTATCTGTTTTTTTTGGCATGTACTTCTCTTTACTTTCAACGAATGTATTATTAGACATAATATCATAATAATATATAGCCTTCAACGACCTCCTGAGCTGCCTGCCTGATGGTCTCAGGGCTAAAGAGACCGTGCATCGTTTTCCTCAGCCTAACTCTTGGCATGCTGTCAATTAAAGAAAATACATTGAAAATAAACATGGTTTTAGGCTATTGTGTTTATGTAGGCCTATAGGTTAAGCTATTTGTGTTCATAAGGTAACGTCATTGTAAACGACTTTTGTCCCGACACGGTCTCCTGTCATTTCTCCCTGGCTTGCAGGCACGACTTGCTCGCACGAAACTTGAAAGCTATGTTATCATGTAGCCAGTAGATATGCTAATAAAATTGCATATGTTTGCAAACTAAAAAAAGTGAACACAATTTTACAATCGAAAAATGCTTATGAGACCATTATTTTACTTATATGGGGCAAAAGTGGTTTTCCATCGATATCTCTGTCAAATATGCTGCGATCGCGCCCAAAATTTGAAGGGAGCTCGTACACGGTAATATGTGTAGGCATGTATAACCACATATTTGCAGGTCCAGTCATTCTGGAGAAAATGGGAACGCGACTTTTGTCCCGCGCGACTTTTGACCCGGTTCTCCCCTACGGTTGGGCAATGTAGGGAGAGGACGCACAAGAGAAGCCCTTTCCTGGGAATTTTGACAAAAATGGTCCAGTAAGATACAACTGAGAGTTTTCCTTGCAAAATGAACAATTGTAAGTGTGCCAAACAAGCGAGGAACACAGGCTACACGTGCCACAAGCGCAGAAGTGAAGCTGAAGCTAGCTAATACACGCGCCACAAGCGCAGCAGTGAAGCTAGCTAATACACGTGCTACAAGCGCAGCAGTGAAGCTAGCTAATACACGTGCTACAAGCGCAGCAGTGAAGCTAGCTAATACATGCGCCACAAGCGCAGCAGTGAAGCTAGCTAATACACGCGCCACAAGCGCAGCTAATACAAGGTTTTTCCGATGCTCTGTGAACTGGACAGAGCCCACTGGACCCGTCCTTCTGAGCATCCTTAAAAAATCAATAGCCGTTATTGTAACAAGGATGTTTAATGTGGACATATAGTACTTGCCATTCAATTCAGTTTCACGGCTTCAAAGTATCCTCAGAAAGAAAAGCAGTGAATATGACTTAATTCCAAATTTTCACTCAGGTTTATTTACATTTCTGTCATTCTCTTTCACATTCACATGAAAGCAGTAAGTAAGTAGCCCTGAGAACCAATGGTTCTGGAGCCTAGGCAGGAATCTCCTTGTTCCTTAGCGTGAGGCAGCTTGATGTATAAGTCCACCCCCTGGACATAACGCTAGTATGTAACAGGGACTTACCCCCAATCCAACCTTTGATGCCAAGCAGGGAGGCACTACCATTTTTATTAGTCTTTGGTATGACTCAGCTGGGGATTGAACCCCCGACCTCCCAGTCTCAGGGCAGACACTCTAACCACAAGGCCACTGAGCTGGTAATGGGATGGTCACATGAAAATAAATGTGTGCTTAATATCTGTACCACCAGAAAACCCTTTCCAGACATGCTAATGACCAGGGAATTATGTGTGCCTGTGTGTGTGCATTTCCGTGTGTGTGTGCTTTTTTATGTGTGTGTGTGTGTGTGTGTGTGTGTGTGTGTGTGTGTGTGTGTGTGTGTGTGTGTGTACATTATAAGATCATGTGCTGTGGCCCCAAGGAACTGAATTAGTCCTGTCTAGTTTCAGTAATCATTTACCTGATAAACTCACAGTCTGTTAGTCTAGTTCTCCAGAGACACACACACCTCATTAGGCCTGGTGTAAAGCCAGCAGGGCCATGTCAGCGCGAGTAGAGGAGTTTCCACGGGTGACTGGGGTTCCAGCCTCCCTGTCCGCCGACTCCAGCGATCTGCGTCCGTCAACAGCTACGGGGCGGCTAGAAATAACCAGGCCTCGGTCGTCACTGACTACCACCGGTCCAGAGTGAACCCGTCACCCGTGCGGGCGGGGAGCTTTGGTGACCTGCCCAGTGTGAGGGAGGCGGGGGGGGGGGCTCTGTGGGACCTGGCCAGTGTGAGGGAGGGGGGGGGGGGGTGGACTCTGTGGGACCTGGCCAGTGTGAGGGAGGGGGGGGGGGGGGTGGACTCTGTGGGACCTGGCCAGTGTGAGGGAGGCGGGGGGGGGGCTCTGTGGGACCTGCCCAGTGTGAGGGAGGCGGGGGGGGGCTCTGTGGGACCTGGCCAGTGTGAGGGAGGCGGGGGGGTGCTCTGTGGGACCTGGCCAGTGTGAGGGAGGCGGGGGGGGGGCTCTGTGGGACCTGCCCAGTGTGAGGGAGGCGGGGGGCTCTGTGGTCTGTGGGACCTGGCCAGTGTGAGGGAGGGGCGGGGGGGGGGGGGGCTCTGTGGGACCTGCCCAGTGTGAGGGAGG
>NC_140242.1:5712419-5724919 GCF_949987555.1 Borostomias antarcticus | reverse complement strand
TCGGCATGAGAGTGGGGGACGCGGGAGCTGGAGACCCCCGAGGTGTGTGCTGGCTGGGATGATGTGTGTGCTGGCTGGGATGATGTGTGTGCTGTCTGGGATGATGTGTGTGCTGGCAGGGATGATGTGTGTGCTGGCAGGGATGATGTGTCTGCTGGCAGGGATGATGTGTCTGCTGGCAGGGATGATGTGTCTGCTGGCAGGGTCAAGGCCTTGCGCCAGCAGAGTTGTGATCGGAGTAGCAGGACCAAAACATCTTGAAGCAATCCCTCTCTGATCCCCCATAACCAGCCCCCTCTCACCCCTCTCTGATCCCCCATAACCAGCCCCCTCTCACCCCTCTCTGATCCCCCATAACCAGCCCCCTCTCACCCCTCTCTGATCCTCCATAACCAGCCCCCTCTCACCCCTCTCTGATCCCCCATAACCAGCCCCCTCTCACCCCTCTCTGATCCCCCATAACCAGCCCCCTCTCACCCCTCTCTGATCCCCCATAACCAGCCCCCTCTCACCCCTCTCTGATCCCCCATAACCAGCCACCTCTCACCCCTCTCTGATCCCCCATAACCAGCCACCTCTCACCCCTCTCTGATCCCCCATAACCAGCCCCCTCTCACCCCTCTCTGATCCCCCATAACCAGCCCCCTCTCACCCCTCTCTGATCCCCCATAACCATCCCCCTCTCACCCCTCTCTGACCCCCCATAACCAGCCCCCTCTCACCCCTCTCTGATCCCCCATAACCAGCCCCCTCTCACCCCTCTCTGACCCCCCATAACCAGCCCCCTCTCACCCCTCTCTGATCCCCCATAACCAGCCCCCTCTCACCCCTCTCTGATCCCCCATAACCAGCCCCCTCTCACCCCTCTCTGATCCCCCATAACCAGCCCCCTCTCACCCCTCTCTGATCCCCCATAACCAGCCCCCTCTCACCCCTCTCTGATCCCCCATAACCAGACCCTCTCACCCCTCTCTGATCCCCCATAACCAGCCCCCTCTCACCCCTCTCTGATCCCCCATAACCAGCCCCCTCTCACCCCTCTCTGATCCCCCATAACCAGACCCTCTCACCCCTCTCTGATCCCCCATAACCAGCCCCCTCTCACCCCTCTCTGATCCCCCATAACCAGCCCCCTCTCACCCCTCTCTGATCCCCCATAACCAGACCCTCTCACCCCTCTCTGATCCCCCATAACCAGCCCCCTCTCACCCCTCTCATGAGGCCAGTAACGACCCCCACACCGAGAGAGGAATAGGAGAGAAGTAGGAGTTCCATGGCAGGTGATTTCCAGTCTGCCAGCTCAGAGAAATGGTTGTGGATTTAATTCCATGAAAGGAGCAGCACACACTCACACACAAACACACACACACACACAGACACACAAACACACACACACAGACACACACACTCACACACACACACACACACACACACACAGCTTTAGAAGTTAGTCAGAGCGGGAAAGGCAGAACCCATTCAAGTCGAGTCCTTGATAGAACGGCCACTGTGAGTGGATGAGCCCCAGCAGGGCTGGTGTGTTCTGGACGGTGCGGGGCCCATGTCGGGGCCCATGTCGGGGCCGTGAGAGAACAGATACTGTGAGATGAAACCTCAGGGGCCGTGGATCTGGATGGCTCCATACGAGGGCCCCGGTCTCTGGCTCTCCCCTGATCGATTTTAGGACTGTAGCAGAGATACACATAGTGATGGATAGAGATAAAGAGGCCAGAGAGAGAGAGAGAGAGAATGCAGGGAAAGAGAGGGAACTGATAGAGAGAGAGAGAGAGAGAGAGAGAGAATGACAGGGAAACACAGAACCGAGGGAGAGAATGACAGGGAAACAGAGGGAAGAGAGGGAGAAATTTAAAGAGAGAGAGAGAAGGAGGTGTAGAAGGGGGGTAATATGGGGAAAAAAATGGAGGGACAGTATATCCCTCTACAACAATCCCATATCTTATCCAATTATAGAGCTATTACACCGAGGCCAGCTCCCTGACAGATAACCACGCCGGTATCAGAAGAGACGTCGATATCCCCCAACCCGCTGGCGCGCCGGTACCCTGGGGGGCGGGGGAGGGGGACGCGGGGGGCTGGGGGGTGGGGGGCAGAGATGGGTAAACAGACGGGAGGAGAATGAAGATTATCGAGCCCCAGAGGAGCAGGAGCAATGTTCCGGGAGACAGGAATCTCCATTTGAGGTGAGGTGGGGGGGGGGGGGGGGGGGGGATAGAGAACAGGAGCAGGGAGGGAGAGAAAGAGAACAGGAGCAGGGAGGGAGAGAAAGAGAACAGGATAAAGGAGAGGAGGGAGATTAGAGTGATAGAGTGAGAGGAGGAAGGTTAGAGTGAGAAAGAGTGAGATTAGAGTTATAGAGTGAGATTAGAGTAATATATAGTGAGAGAATGAGATTAGAGTGAGAGAGGGATATTAGTGATAGAGAGTGAGAGAGTGAGGTTAGAGTGATAGTGAGATTGAGGTTAGAGTGATAGAGAGTGAGGTTAGAGTGATAGAGAGTGAGGTCAGAGTGATAGAGAGTGAGAGAGGGAGGTCAGAGTGATAGAGAGTGAGGTCAGAGTGATAGAATAGAATAGAGCTTAGAATATATAGAATATTCCAGGAGCTTGCTCCAGGTTGCCTGTTTTAATATCTGTGTTGCTTTTATGGCTCTGCGTGCTACTAACCCTGTTCTGCCCCCCCTCTCCCTAGAGCCTCTCTCTCTCCCTCCTATCTTCTAACCAGGTCCAGTGGATGCCCCACTGTCACCAGCAGAGCACCCTGAGTCCGATAGATACCCCTGTGTCTGCTGTGGATGTCGTAGCAATTAGTTAACACACACACGTACATACAGACATACACCAGCCCACTTCTGGCTTTAGGCCTGGACCTAGTCCCCCCTTCCCCTCACCCTAACCCGGGTCCGTATCCTCTTCCTACCCCCATCCTACCCCTGACCCCTGCCTCTACCTGGACCCAGGCACACTCACGCACACACAGACATACACCAGTCCTGGGCTCAGATCCCCTTCCCCTCACCCTAACCCGGGTCCGTATCCTTTTCCTACCCCCTTCTTACCCCAACCCCTGCCTCTATCTGGACCCAGGCACATTCACACACACAGACATACACCAGTGTTTGCCATGTCTTTCCTATGATGTTTTTAGCCTCTCTTACTCTGAAAATTTAATTTAATGTTATTTATTGCTTTATAAATGTTCTTAGCCGGTAGACAAACATACTCCAAGAGCTTGCTCGATCGCCTTGTTGAGAGGGGTCAGGGAAGAATTTTTACAGCTCACTTATCTGGCCCCTGGGTGATACAGTTTTTTTGCTTCCCTCTGGAATATGTAGGGGTGGGTCGTATGCCCACCTCCCTTGTTCTCTGTAAAGCGCATTATGTTGCCTCTGGGTATGAAATGCGCTATACAAATAAAGCTTTGATTGATTGATTGATAGAGTGTGAGAGAGTAAGGTCAGAGTGAGATAGTGAGGTCAGAGTGATAGAGTGGGGGGTGAGGCCACGGGGGCGTGGAGGGGCGGAGGGAGGGGGGGTGAGATCACAGGGGCGTGGATGGGCGGAGGGAGGGGGGGTGAGGTCACGGGGGCGTGGAGGGGCGGAGGGAGGGTGGGGCGGCGAAAGGAGACAGGTTGGACGGAGAAAACAGGAAAAAAAAAGGGAGGGGGATGGGGGGAGCGAGGGATGCATGAGGTGAAACACAGGGGGGGAGGAGGGAGAGAGAGGGAGAGAGAGAGTGAGAGGAGAGGTTGACAGCTGGGAGGGGAGGAGCAGGGATGACAGGATGGAAGCGAGAGGTGGAACGGAGGTGAGGTGGGCAGAGAGGAGTGATGGAGGTGTGAGAGGAGGAGAGGTGGGGGAGGAGAGGAGGAGAGGGGGAGGAGGAGAGGAGAGGAGAGGGACCAGAGCGGGACCAGAGCTGACTCTCCGGCCTGTCACACACACAGATGTTTAGGGACGAAAGAGGGAACAGGAGGGGGATGGGAGAGAGAGCGAGAGCGAGAGAGGTCAGAAACTAACACAGTATGGGACTAAAGGGATCCCCCCCCAGCTGGCATCATGGGCCAGCGATATCCGATGTCTGTTATGACCCCGTTGGTCTAGGCAACGGGACCTATAGCCAAGGTGACAGAGCATTTGAGGCGGTGGCGCCAAGACTCTGGAACGCTCTTCCCGAGGCCCTGAGCAAGCCATCCACTGAACTCATGTTCAAAAAACTTCTTAAGACACACATGTTCAGGCAGGCCTTCGGCCATCTATAACGCCTTGCTGCTCGCAATGTTGTTGTTTTTTTTCTGTTCTGTGTCGTTTTAATTTTGTCTCGTGTTGTATTGCCATTTTAATTTATTACTGTAAAGCACTCTGTGCATCCGTCCTGTGAGGAGCGCTATATAAATAAAGCTTACTTACTTACTTACTTACTTACTATAACAAGGTGTGTTGGCAGTGGTGAAGGATGAACACAAAGTGACACAAACCAAGGATAAAATAGGAATTTAGGATTTATTCCTATAATGCAACAACACAGGAGACAAGGGAACAATGAGCAGTGCCAAAGCAAAGAACTCCTGACTAGTCTACCTATCCCATGACAACTAAACTATCTAACAAAAAGTACATGGTTGGCACCTGCCCCTAAACCTAGTGTGCATAACAATAGGACCGCCTGCGTGATGAGATGTATGCCCATGGGCGTTGATAACTGAAATAACATACAACGTATGGATAAAGTATGTCAAATGATAACGTAATAGAACTACAAAAAACTGGCAATACTGAACAAGAAAGGATACTTAACACAACAGTAAGACTGACCAGGCCAAAATAAACACATGAGACTAAGACTGACCAGGCCAAAACAAACACATAAGACTAAGACTGACCAGGCCAAAACAAACACATACTGTAAGACTAAGCAAACAAACACAGCTGACAAACAAAACACACTTCACAACATATTGAAAAGGAGTCAGCTCCAGAACAAAGGACAGGGTGGGGTATATATAACAGAGGAGAGACAGATGATGACGCCAGGGGCCTCATTTATCATTGAGGTACGCCTTCTTTTACACGGTCTGTTCCGCGATTTCTGGCGTACGCCATTTCCCCCCCCCCCCACAGCACGATCTATCAAGCCTAAAGGGCGAAAATTTAGTCGCCTTTCTACGCGCTTTTGTAGGACACCTCTCAAGTAGCCGTACCGATTTACACGGTTTTCTACACCCTTTTTGAACACAGGGGGAACTGTGCCCTAACCCTAACCCTAACCCAATGTTTGATGGAGAGAATAAGAGCGAAAGTTTATGAACGCACAATCATGTAGGCTAATAGCCCAATTCAGCACAAAAATATATCGCAATGCAAGATCGTGTCCTCTAACCGGCTCATTAATGGTCCGATATGGATTTGTTCCGCAAACTTAACCTATGCGCACACCTAATGCAGGCAAACGGCAATAATTGACCAATTAGATTGTCATTAATATGTGATCATGTGGACCTGTTTGCTGTTTGGTAAGCATATAAATGACAGTCCTCCTGTGCGTAATGCGAGCCTAAATGAATCCGGCGCTACTCGGCCTACTGGCCGAGATAGAACTCCAAAGAGGTGAAGGCGATGGCGACTGCACCCACATAAGGGCACCATCAGTGAATGAATACGTCTATGTGAATCGCAAAAATGTGCACACTATAAATACCCAAATCATATGTGACGCCGACATGCTCATCACAAGTGTAGTGGCACGGTGGCCTGGCTCCACGCATGACTCATCCATCCTGGCGCACAGCAGGGTAGGGGCTAGACTGGAGGCAGGCGCTGCGCGTGACGGCTGGCTTGTTGGTGTGTGCATAGCCAGGATATATTATTTTTCTTCTTTACTTTAATCTTTATTAGCATTTTCCATCCATACAACGACAATACAATAAAACATAAAAACTTACAATAACAGCTTATGGGTACTTCCATCCATGCAGCTTTTTCCTCTTAATCAAATATTACAATTTCAATATTAGTGGTATCATCACACTTCCTTCTAGAATCCATCCATTTTTCCCATCTCCCTTCAAACTTTCCTTCCTGCATCCTCAATGCATGCGTGAACTTCTCCCTAACATAAATCTTCTCCACAACACCCACCACTGCTCCTTGGTTGGGGGTTCCACCTTATACCAAGCGCTCATTATTGTCTTTTTACTAGCAACCAATAGTACTTTCACTAGGTATCTGTCCCCTCCTTGTACATCATCCTGTGTTATGTTTGCCAAGATATATATTCAAAGCTGATAAGAATGAGAACCAGTCAAGACCCCACCACAAAATGAGGACCCAAGCCCTCAGCCCCCTCCCCGTCATGAGGGTTACCAGCGGGGCCAAAGGGCCCGCACTGAGGTCATGCGCCAGCTATGAAGACAAAGTAAGGTTCACATTGTTACCATTTTATTGTCTGTTGGTGGGTGACTGTGTGAGGTGTGTGAGTGCGTTTGTGAGTGCATGTGTGAGGTCCGTGAGTGTGGTAGTGAGTGACTGTGTGAGGTCCGTGACAGCATGTGTGGGAATGAAGTGCAGTGAGGATGTCCTGTTGGCTCTGGTGGTGTAATGTGGTGACCTCCACCAACTGCTGCACAACTGCCCCAATCCCTTCTGCCATGTCCCTCTGGGCCTCTAGGGTCATGAGCCTCCAGCACAGCGTCTGAGAGGAAGCCCAGCCCTCAGGGACCCTTGAGGCAGGGACGCTGGCAGCCGGAGGTGGAGGCGTGGGCGGTGGAGACGGAGACGGAGGCGCTGGAGATGGCACTGGAGGTGGAGGCCGGCACGCTGGAGGTGGAGGCACTGGAGGTCGTGGCGCTGGAGGTGGAGGCTGCAACCGGCGGGGGCACGACCGTCAGGTCAAGGACCACTGCAGACTCCCCCTCCTCTGAGTCCCACCCCACGTCAGAGTCTGGGGAAACAATTTCAGTCATTTTCTTTGAGTTTGTCTGTTAACTTGATTATGCATTAAACATTTCATTGTGTAGCCATATTAAATTGATATGTTTTTCTGTTGGCAGCCAAATAAATGCTTAAGTGTGATTTACCGGGTGATTTAGATGAGAGTCTTAATTTCCCAGAGGGGAAAATGTTTAATGTGGTCTAACATTATGAAGTGATCATCTGTGTTATCGTTCCCTGTTTTTGGTCCTAAATCAATCATAGCCTACCACAGAATGTGTGGAATGTTTGCTTTCCTCACAGCCACATAATACAGCATGTCCGTGTAGCCTACGCCAAATACAGGATGCACGAAACGTACAGTAGGCTACCTAAACTGTAGGAGCAATCAGACAAATGTAGACTCGTACAAATAGCTTACCTTCCGAAGATGATTTTCTTTCCTCGCGTGGACCTCACCAACAAGCACATGCACCTCCGTCTCCGAAAAGTTTCTCTACTTTCCGCGTTTTTCCATAAACGTAATTGTCTTGCCTTTTTTTCTCCACGCTATATTATGTCGGTTCCTTCCGGGGTATCCACGTTGTGCGCTGTCATAGTTTTGACCATATATGGTTGAATTTGGGCGTGGCGAGGGTGGAACACAGGGCGCGTGCACGTCCGCTCTCTTCTACGACACCGTCGGATTTTTCGTTGAGGATTCGGCGCAGCAGCGTGTACGCCATGTTTGATAGATCCGAAAAGCGTGTAAATATTCTCGTCGTATGCGACATTTCGCCTTTTCCTCCTTTTCGTCGTACGCCCTCTTTTACACCTGAATTTACACGCTCTTTGATAAATGAGGCCCCAGGGACACCAGTTGATTGGACACAGCTGCACAGAATGGAGAGATGACGAAGGGGAGGAGGGAACCAGCAAGGAGGCGGGACGAATGGAATGAGGGAATCTGCAAGCAGAACAACCAAAACACAACACAAAAGGGACAGCAAAACACACAACGCAACAAACACAGAACACTACTATGGTCACACCTGTGGCTATAACAATGGCACTGCTAACCAGCATGGGTATGTGTCAGACCGTGGCCTCGCCCCCTCCCTCATCCCAGAGAGGATCTGGGGACAGTTAACCTCATCCAGATTTTGCGAGCTCACATTCCGTTTCTCTCGCAGATCCGGCCGGAAAAGCTCAACGTGAATCAGTTTGCACCCGAGGGTAATTTACTCAGGGCCAATCACCATCAGCAGCTACAGGCGGGTGTGGCTTAGGCCCGATGACGGCGAGAAGCGCCGATATGGTGCTGTGACAGACGCTGACAGACAGAGGGTCCATCCAATCACCTGCCAATTATTTTTTTGAAAGTGCCCGCCCATTTCCCAACGGTTTCCCCAGCAAAGCTTTTCCCAGACGGCTGTGCGGAACGAACCATCTGGCGTGTCGGGTTAGGGGGGAGTAACCGCCGGTGCTGGGTCGGTCCGAAAAAAATAGCCTCTCCTCTGAATTACCCTGGTTTCAAATCAGCTCTAATACTGACAGTAAACGAACCATGAAGGAAACATCTGCCTCTGGATGAGATAAAGGTGCTATCATGAGCGTTCCTCAGAGGGAGTTTAGATAAACGTTCTGTGGTGCGGTAACAGACTTGGGACAGTCAGGGTTGTAAAGAAGAAAGACAGTAGCCGTGTCCGAAATGCCTGCTACCTGCTATATAGCAGGCGAGAAGTAGCATGCTACTTAGGCCTACGCTGCATCGATAGGCTACTGTATTCGCAGAACAAAATGGTATAGCCTAAAAACAACCAAACGTTAGAACAATTAGAGCAAATGATAATCAATAAATAAATAAATGAAATGACAGACAAGTTGTCGTGTCTTAGGCTATTGTAGCCTAAAAGAAAGTCTCTAAAACAACCGATGTAGGCTAATGTGGCCTAGGCTGTAGGCTATTATTAAACAAATACAGTAGGCCTAGTAGGCCTATTAGGGTTCCAAAATGGCTGCTGTTTGACACTGTCAAATATGCCTGCATTCCTGCTGGTTCCACAGTGTTTCCCCTGCTCCACATCCCCCCCCCCCCGCAGGCGTTTTGCCAGAGAACCAGGACAGGAGAACACTAGTGCAAGCTTGTTTCAAGACCGTCAAACAAGGGTTCTCTGTGTCAGCAACTCTGTCTTCTCATGTTTTTTTCCCTGTTCTGTTGTTGTCAGGCGTCGGGAGTTCACTTCCTCGTTACTGAAGAACAGACGATCAGAGGAGGAGCTGTCGCCTGCCGGGGGTTATGCTGCTTCCTGTTCCTCTTGGAGCCAGCTGATGCATGCGCGCGCATACACACGCAGAAACACACACACAACCACGCACACACAGGCACACACACACACACACAGAAACACACACACATCCACACAGACATGCCATTGGTGGTTTGCGTTGGCAGCTCAGCAGGGTGTGTGTGTGTGTGTGTGTGTGTGTGTGTGTGTGTGTGTGTGTGTGTGTGTGTGTGTGATTATCTCCCTCTTTTCGGGCCCAGTGGGAGGAGGTTTCATTCAACTGACTGCTACTGCAGAGTGTGGAGGCCTGGAGATGTGACAGGCGGGGGTGGAGAGAGGGAGGGAGGGAGGGAGGGAGGGAGGGAGGGAGGGAGGGAGGGAGGGAGAGAGAGAGAGAGAGAGAGAGGGAGGGAGAGAGAGAGAGGGAGGGAGGGAGAGAGAGAGAGAAAGAGAGAGGGAGCGAGGGAGAGAGAGAAAGAGAGAGGGAGCGAGGGAGAGAGAGTGAGAAAGATAGGGAGTGAGGGAGAGAGAGAGAGACCGAGGGAGAGAGAAAGAGAGGGAGAGAGAGTGAAAGAGAGGGAGTGAAGGAGAGAGAGAGAAAGAGAGATGGACAGCCAGATAGAGAGAGAGACATTCAGGATGTAGATAAATAGAAAAACAGCTTGATCTTGAACGAGTGAGGAGAAGACAGTGAATGGCCTGTTGTGACATTACAGAAATGACATTACAGCTACGGCTAAGCTGGATCCTGATGTGTCCTATGCTTGGTGTGTGTGTGTGTGTGTGTGTGTGTGTGTGTGTGTGTGTGTGTGTGTGTGTGTGTGTGTGCGTATGCGTGTGTGTCTGCACACATGAGCATGAGTCCTTGTGCACGTGTGTGTGTTCAGAGCTTTGAGTGTGAGTCCTTGTGCACACCTGTGTTCAGAGCTGTGAGTGTGAGTCCTTGTGCACACCTGTGTTCAGAGCTGTGAGTGTGAGTCCTTGTGCACACCTGTGTTCAGAGCTGTGAGTGTGAGTCCTTGTGCACACCTGTGTTCAGAGCTGTGAGTGTGAGTCCTTGTGCACACCTGTGTTCAGAGCTGTGAGTGTGAGTCCTTGTGCACACCTGTGTTCAGAGCTGTGAGTGTGAGTCCTTGTGCACACCTGTGTTCAGAGCTGTGAGTGTGAGTCCTTGTGCACACCTGTGTTCAGAGCTGTGAGTGTGAGTCCTTGTGCACACCTGTGTTCAGAGCTGTGAGTGTGAGTCCTTGTGCACACCTGTGTTCAGAGCTGTGAGTGTGAGTCCTTGTGCACACCTGTGTTCAGAGCCATTCCCGGCTTCTGTCTGTTTTCTGTCTGGTTAACAGGAGGGTGGAAGCTTACTGGGACTGTGGATGAGTGGAGCAGAAGGACCCAGCTGGTGATTAGCGTCACTAGCATCAGCTAATTCTCTTTCCTACTGTCAGAGAAGACAACTGGACGGGGACTTTAATTACAACGAGCGGGAATCATCCGTGAACAGCGTCTCTGGCTGGCACTTCCAACAGCTCCCGCCAAAACGACAGGCGGAACAGACTTGGGATCAAAGGAGAGGATTTACGGGAGTTTGCGGTTAGCTAATTCCAAGCTCACTCAAGGATATAATATGTCTTTGCTTTTTTGAAAAAAAAAAGTTTCAGGTTAAACTTCTGTAATGAGTTGTAGAGCTGTGAAACCAAAAAAGCAGAGAAAGTTTGGAATGGAAAGAGAGAGAGAGAGGGAGAGAGAGAGAGAGAGAGAGAGAGAGAGAGAGAGAGAGAGAGAGGGAGAGAGAGGGAGAGAGAGAGAGAGAGAGGGAGAGAGAGAGAGAGAGAGCGAGAGAGAGAGAGAGAGCGAGAGAGAGAGAGAGAGAGAAATAGAAAGCAGACTGTGTACAGGGGACAGTCAGATGGCCTGGGTGAGAGAAGAGAGGGGTAGAGAGGGAGGAGGAGAGAGGGGTAGAGAGGGAGGAGGAGAGAGGTGGAGAGAAAAGAAAACTTGTGTAGGGATCAGTGGACGCATGCTTGTGATTAGCAGTCCAATCTCATGCTTGATCCCATTACTGGCTCAGAGGTCCTAGAGGACACACACTCACACAAACACACAACATACACACACACAACATACACACACGCACAGGCACACACGTACAGTTGAGAGCCTCTAGATATTATCCATCCCGCAGCATTTCACCATTGCGGTATTTCACAGGGAAATCCCGTTGGAAATCTCGTGGGGTTTCAGACGGGTGATATTTCGTTTTAGTGATACACCACCGCCAGGTGGCGTCTTTGAGTAGATTTAGCAGGCTGGGCTGACAGTGTATTTCTCCTGTAGTCTACGAATAAAGAGAAGCCTGATCATTGCATCATTAACTTTCACATTCTTTAATTTAAATGCTCTGTTGTAAAGCACTTTGAATTTATCTGTATGAAAGGTGCTATACAAATAACATTTTATTGTTATTATTACCTTGTTCTCAAACACTTTTTTTCTCCATGTGGATGTAATTTAATTATTACAAACATATGTTGTTGTTATTCTGTCTCTCACTGTTAAAGTAAACCTACCATTACAATTATAGATAATTATAGATAATATAGATAATTTCTTTGTCAGTGGGCAAACGTACAAAATCAGCAGAAATAATTATTTCCCTTACTGTAACTGCTTTTTAGCCACCGTTAATATTATGGAATCTGCTGTCGTGAGCTGACTGGCTATCATCACGGTCTCATTGTGCACCTTCACAGCTTGCTATTAGCAGAAAGCACTAACGTTGACAAAACCACCTTTGCACATCATTAGAATTACAACCACTAAATATAAATAAATGAATTTTATTTGGGATTGAACATTCAACTGAACATGGAAACTGACTACTACCTGATACTTCAACCTGCTGCCATCAGTGATCGGCGCGTCTGCTTGCTTGCGTCCTAAATATGACGCAATGACGTTCCATGTAGTGTCCCAAAACTGTTTAATCATCCCCTATGCAGTTCACTATGGGTAACACTACATAGGGAATAGGGAGTGAGTGAACCATTTGGAACACATCTCTAGTCAGCTCTGTTAGCTAGCTTACTCATCCTGATGCCATGTTCCATATGAGAACACTCTGCTAGCTAGCTCGTTAGCCTACTGTGTTAAACCTCTACTTGTTCCGGTACCTTGTTCCATGAGTTAACATACATAGACCAGACGACAGTTACAGAGATAGATACTATAGATAGATAGGCTTTGTCTTAATAATTAACATACAACCAGACAGAGAACAAAGAGTTTGAGA
>NC_140242.1:5667419-5704919 GCF_949987555.1 Borostomias antarcticus | reverse complement strand
AGAACGAAACTTACAACTAATAGGTTAGTAAAGGACATGTACAAGTTGTTTGTCATCATCAAAAAATGTAATCTCCATCTTTATTAATTTCTGTGTAAATCTGATAAAACCAAAAAGTGTTTCATTCGTCCCGGTCCTCCCCTACAGTTAATAACAGTCTGTGGTCTACCTTGAACAGTAATATAGCCTATGCTGCACACAGTGTGAGTAGTATTAGGAGGATAGGCCTACACTGGTGATCAAGTTAACAAACGCAAAATGAAAATTGCAACAACAGGAAGGTGGGAACCTCCAAAGGAACCCTACACGTTAGCTAGCCGAAAGAAAGACGAAACATCTCTCACAGGTGTGCGCCAGTAACGTTAGCCCAACTACCGTGGGTGCCTCTTATGGTGCACGCCCTCTGAGGCGTCACATAAGCCCTCTCCCACCACCCGGCTGCGCAGAGGTTTTGCATATGGTTGCGCTTTCCTAGATTTACCGCAAGGTCGGGAATTGCTAGCATTTCCCGGTTAATGTGCACAATCCCCTACCTTGCGGGAGATGTGAGAAATACTAACCAATTTCTCACATCTCCCGCAAGGTCGGAGAATGTGCACATTACCCGGGAGATGTGAGAAACGAACATGTTTCTCCTACATTCCCCGCGAGGTCGGGGAATGTGCGCAATAACCGGGAAAAGCTCACATTCCCCGTTTTCTCACATTGACCGTAACATATATACAAATCCAATAAGAGCGTACAGTCGTTTCCTTTGTTCTGATGTTTACATTTGTTCAATTTCTGGACATTACATTTTATTTTAAAATGTCCCCCCCTCTGTTTTTTTTTACAAATCGCAACTTGTATATATAGAAGTAACCAAAGAAGGGCTGCAACAGCACCTTGATCTCCACAGATCCTCCCAGACCTAGACCAGGACAGAGAATCTGACCAAGACTAAGATTAGGATATTCCAAAAAAGACTCAGCCTCCAACACAACTATCAATTATTTCTAGATATGATGGCTGGATACAAGCGGCCGAAATGAGTTTTCTCCGGAGGGTGGCTGGGGTCTCCCTGAGAGATCGGTTGAGAAGTTCAGTCATCCGGGAGAGACTCGGAGTAGAGCCGCTGCTCCTTTGCGTCGAAAGGAGCCAGTTGAGGTGGTTCGGGCATCTAGTGAGGATGCCTCCTGGGCGCCTCCCTAGGGAGGTGTTCCAAGCGTGTCCGGCTGGGAGGAGGCCGCGGGGTAGACCCAGGACCAGGTGGCGGGACTATATCTCCGCACTGGCCTGTGAGCGGCTAAAGATCCCCCAGGCAGAGCTGGTTGATGCTGCTAGGGAAAGGGATGTCTGGGGCCCCCTGCTGGAGCTGCTGCCTCCGCAACCCGACCCCGGATAAGCGGATGAAGATGGATGGGAAATTAAAGTGGGCGGGACACCGAGAGGGGGGGTGTGGGGGCCGTCCCCCAGAAAATTTTGAAGCGAAGAGATGCCAATTCCTGTATTCTAGAGCATTTTTACAGGTGGTTCGATACTTTTATCTGGCTATAGCAAGAGGAGAAATATCAAATAATGTTGTATATATACATGATGGCTGGCTGGCTGGCTACGTGTGCACACACACACACACAGTTTTTGCAGGTTAGTTATTCTCCAAGTTATGTGAACATTAGAGCCAGGCATTAGCATTTGTCACAGTTTACACAACTATATTCTTATACCAGCAACAGCTAGGCTACAAGATGTGTACAATCTGCATTTGCTTGCCTGCAAACTGTGATCACTGAAACTTTAGGCTATGCTCTGCAGTCATATGATTCTTTGTGCTTTAATTCATAGAAAAACATCTTATAATGATGAGTCGTCTTAGAGATTTACACATGCAAACCAACAGATGGCGCCAAAGGAGTGAGCCATAACAGGCTATGGGGCATTCATTTGTTGGCACAACGAATCTGATGACAAATGCAGCCGGGACAGAGAGACCCACTCGGAAAACGTGCTTCCAACGATCTCACTCAGAAAGACCAGCTGAAAATGTAGCTACATTACAGTGCTGCTCAAAGTAAGGGAAAGATCCAGCGTTAACTCGGACCATGGCAGAGCTAGGCTACTGGTCCAGTCACGTTATCCCTAGCCTACACAGCATTATCTGGCACTAACGTTAGCTAGCTAACAGTTAGCTATGAAGGTACGCTCCATCAATGCATAATGCTGCAGTAAATGGCAGGGTAAAAGCCCCAATGATGGCCTACAATGCGTACCCTTTCATGGCAAAACTAGCTATGAATCTACCTTTTCTCAGTTGGTCGACTCTCTGCTCTACTCTATTCTGCTCGGGTCTAGACTCAGATGAAAACGCCCGCGCAGTATTGCAGGTGTAGGCTACTACCGGGGGTCCAAGTGATATAGTGACAAAAAAAATGGTACATGCTGGTAAAAAAAAACTGTCCTCACACACTGAGTCACTCAATATTTCAGTACATAAAATGTATGTACTGAATTTGAGTAGATAAGTGAATTAAACAATGGTAAAAGTGGGTGGGTCCAATATTATTGGACCTAAAAAGTGAGTGGGACTTGTCCCACTCACTTATAATGGTTCCGACGCCCATGACCAGACTAGAAGGGCTTTCTAATCTATGCCATCAAAGGAACATCAAGTTGGACATCCCAATCCTAATCTGGCTAAAAATACTAGATTTCATTATAGAAGCCACTCCCCTTACGGTTGCTAGGTCTGGGGTCTACTTGCCAACCAAGATTTTACAAAATGGGACAAACACCAAATTGCAAATCTGTAAATCCAACGAAAAACACCAAACAATGCATGCAGAGCAGAATTAGGATGACACACACTACTTATCAAAATTCAACAGAGATGCATTTAAACTCCACGCGCTCCATAACAACGCTCTCATCAGCAGAGAGACAGCAGAGAGACGCCCCCTCAGACATCTGGTCCTGGGACTCTACAAACACAAGCAGAGCCAGCCAACAGAACACTACTCGGCTATAAACAGAGAACACACAGTGGCAGAATACCTGAGCACTGTGAGAGACCCAAAACTAAGGAAGTCCTTGATTATGTACAGTACTGACTCAACGAGCCTCGCCTCGCCATCCTCCCTACTGTACCACCCACTCTAGTCTCCCTAGAGAGGACAGACTCCACTGCTCACAGAAAGAGGTGGAAACCAAGCGTCCCTTTTTAAATACCTGTAAACATCAGACATTAGAGATGCAGACTGTACTTCCCACAGATTGCAAACACCCCAGAAGATTTTGAAAACATGATTAATGACAAGGGGCAGTGGCTAGTTGCAAAACTAGAATGGAGAAGTAAGACGCCTCCTTCCCTCCACTAGTCTGGGGGTCCACCTTGGGCAAGTGGTAGTACCCCCTAGCCCCCCTACCTGGGGTTACAGGAAAAAAACCCCAATGAAATTACAAACTAATGGAAGAGAGACCCGGCCCGGAGGAAGCCCGGGGCCCTCGTCTGGAGCCAGGCCCAGACGGAGGGCCCGCATGCGAGCGCCTGGTGGCCGGGCTTACCACGGAGCCCGGCCGGGCCCAGCCCGAATAAGCCACGTGGAAGCACCATCTCCTCCTCCATCGTCCCGTGGACCCACCACCCGCGGGAGAAATTGTCGGGGTCGGGTGCGCTGCCAACTAGGTGGCGGTGAAGGCGGGGGACACCGACGGACCGGACCCGGGCGGCAAAGGCTGGCTCTGGGGACATGGAACGTGACCTCGCTGGGGGGGAAGGAGCCGGAGCTTGTGAGGGAGGTGGAGCGATACCAATTACACCTGGTGGGGCTAACCTCCACGCACAGCACCGGCGCCGGAACCAAACTCCTGGATAGGGGTTGGACCCTGTTCTTCTCCGGAGTTGCTCACGGTATGAGGCGCAAGGCAGGTGTGGCTATACTAGCTAGCCCCCAGCTGAGCGCCTCTGTGCTGGAGTTCACCCCAGTGGACGAGAGGGTCGCCTCCCTGCGCCTTAGGACTGTGGGGGGGGGGACTCTGACTGTGGTTTGTGCTTATGCACCGAACAGCAGTTCAGAGTACTCAGCCTTCCTGCAGACCCTGAGTGGAGTCCTTTTGGGGGCTCCTGCAGGGGACTCCAGTGTCCTACTGGGGGACTTCAATGCACACGTAGGCAATGATGGAGAAACTTGGAGGGGCGTGATTGGGAGGCATGGCCACCACGATCTGAACCCGAGTGGTGTTCTGTTGTTGGACTTCTGTGCTAGTCACGGTTTGTCCATAACAAACACCATGTTCGAACACAAGGATGCCCACAAGTACACCTGGCATCAGAACACCTTAGGCCGAAGGTCGATGATCGATTTCGTTATCGTATCATCTGATCTGAGGCCATGCGTTTTGGACACTCGGGTAAAGAGAGGGGCAGAGCTGTCCACTGATCACCATCTGGTGGTGAGCTGGTTTCGATGGCGGGGGAAACTTCTGGACAGACCTGGAAAACCCAAGCGTGTAGTGAGGGTGAACTGGGAACGTCTGGAGGAAGAGCCTGTCCGGAGAGATTTCAATTGCCACCTCCGGCGGAGCTTCTCAGGCATCCCTGTGGAGGTTGGGGACATCGAGCATGAGTGGTCGGTGTTCAAAGCCTCCATTGCTGAAGCTGCGGCTGGGAGCTGTGGCCTGAGGGCCATAGGTACCTCAAGGGGCGGTAACCCTCGGACACCGTGGTGGACAGCGGTGGTGAGGGAAGCCGTCCGACTGAAGAAGGAGGCCTTCCGGGTTATGTTAGCCCGGGAGACCCCAGAAACAGTTGCAGGGTATCGACTGGCCCGGAGGGCTGCGGCTTTGGCCGTGACCAAGGCAAAGCAGCGGGTGTGGGAGGAGTTCGGAGAAACCATGGAGAAGGACTTTCGGTCGGCACCAAAGTGTTTCTGGAAGACCATCAGACACCTCAGGAAGGGAAAGCGGGGGACCATCCAAGCTGTATACAGCAAGGAGGGGACACTGCTGACCTCAACTGAGGAGGTTGTTGAGCGTTGGAAGGAGCACTTTGAGGAACTCCTGAACCCGACTAATCCACCCTCTACGATCGAGGCAGAGCCGGAAGATGATGGGGGGTCGTCAATGTCCTTGGAGGAGGTCACTGAGGTAGTCAAACAACTCCACAGTGGCAGAGCCCCAGGGACTGATGAGATCCGTCCAGAAATGCTGAAGGCGCTGGGTGTAGAGGGGCTGTCTTGGTTGACACGCCTCTGTAACACTGCGTGGAAGTCTGGGTCAGTGCCGAAGGAGTGGCAGACTGGGGTGGTGGTCCCAATATTCAAAAAAGGGGACCAGAGGGTGTGTGCGAATTATAGAGGCATCACATTACTCAGCCTCCCAGGGAAAGTTTACTCCAAGGTGCTGGAAAGGAGGGTCCGGCCGATAGTCGAACCTCAGATCGAAGAGGAACAATGCGGATTTCGTCCTGGTCGTGGAACTACCGACCAGCTCTTCACTCTCGCAAGGATCTTGGAGGGGGCTTGGGAGTTTGCCCAACCTGTCTACATGTGTTTTGTGGACTTGGAGAAGGCTTACGACCGGGTCCCCCGAGAGGTCTTGTGGAGAGTTATGCGGGAGTATGGGGTGAGGGGGTCCCTACTTAGGGCCATCCAATCCCTGTACACCCAGAGCGAGAGCTGTGTCCGGGTCCTCGGCAGTAAGTCGTCTGCCTTTCCGGTGGGTGTTGGCCTCCGCCAGGGCTGCGCTTTGTCACCAATCCTGTTTGTGATTTTCATGGACAGGATATCGAGGCGTAGCCGGGGGGAGGTGGGTTTGCAGTTCGGTGAGCTGGGGATCACGTCACTGCTTTTTGCAGATGATGTGGTCCTGATGGCATCAGCTGCCTGCGACCTCCAGCACTCTCTGGATAGGTTCGCAACTGAGTGTGAAGCGG
The DNA here is from genome assembly GCF_949987555.1 of Borostomias antarcticus. NCBI lineage: Eukaryota > Metazoa > Chordata > Actinopteri > Stomiiformes > Stomiidae > Borostomias > Borostomias antarcticus. The sequence goes on along the minus strand of NC_140242.1, from coordinate 5,699,011 downwards.
CTGGGATGAGAATAAGCACTTCTAAATCTGAGGCCATGGTTCTCAGCAGGAAACCGGTGGCCTGTCCGCTCCGAGTAGGAAATGAGTCCTTACCCCAAGTGAAGGAGTTCAAGTATCTGGGGGTCTTGTTCACGAGTGAGGGAACCATGGAGAGGGAGTTTGGCCGGAGAATCGGAGCAGCTGGTGCGGTTCTGCAGTCGCTATACCGCACTGTTGTGACGAAAAGAGAGCTGAGCCAAAAGGCAAAGCTCTCGATCTACCGGTCTATCTTCGTCCCCACCCTCACCTATGGTCATGAAGGATGGGTCATGACCGAAAGAACGAGATCACGGATACAAGCGGCCGAAATGAGTTTTCTCCGGAGGGTGGCTGGGGTCTCCCTGAGAGATCGGGTGAGAAGTTCAGTCATCCGGGAGAGACTCGGAGTAGAGCCGCTGCTCCTTTGCGTCGAAAGGAGCCAGTTGAGGTGGTTCGGGCATCTAGTGAGGATGCCTCCTGGGCGCCTCCCTAGGGAGGTGTTCCAGGCGTGTCCGGCTGGGAGGAGGCCGCGGGGTAGACCCAGGACCAGGTGGCGGGACTACATCTCCGCACTGGCCTGTGAGCGGCTAAAGATTCCCCAGGCAGAGCTGGTTGATGCTGCTAGGGAAAGGGATGTCTGGGGCTCCCTGCTGGAGCTGCTGCCTCCGCGACCCGACCCTGGATAAGCGGATGAAGATGATGATGATGATGATGATTAATGACAAAAAAAACAACTCCAATATCTGCTGGGGGAATACAGCAATATGCAAACAAAGCAGCAAGATTTGTGAGCAGTTGTGACAGTAAAAGGACGTTCAATGGAACACAACCACCATAAAGACTGTGAATCTGTATCCCTGCACAATGCACTGATCACTGGACATAGACACACTATACATACAAACTTAAAAGTTACCATTTAAATACATTTATAAATATCACACTTACTTATTCACTCAGTTCCCCTATTTGTATTTGTTTATTATGTTTTTGTTTATTATGTTTCTAGCTTTTCTTATTGGGGGCCAAGCAGCGCAGCTGCTGCAGCACCCATTGTGTTTGTACGTTTTCTTGATTCTTTCTTATGCCATGGGAGTCTATGGCAGCCTATAGAACCGTATGGTCAAAAGTTGTGAAAATTGGCACACTCATTCATGACAGTCCCCAGAGTCTCCTCACCAAGACTCATGTCCACACCTCGAACCCTCTAGTGCCACCAATGTGTCAAAGTCGGCAATGCTTTTTTGCACGCAACTTTTGACCCGTAAGTCTGATTTTGAAAAATGAGGTACCATTGGAATCCTTGGCTCAAGCCGAGTTCAACACACCTCATGACGTCATTGTCTGCCATATTGGATTTCCCGCCATTTTGTACTTTGTGTAAAACACTTAAAATGTATCTCATCCTAGGTGTCACCAATCTGCATGAAACGCAGTATGCACAATCTATAGACTGATGTCCACAAAAGTTGTACAGGGATTTTTGATTGTCCATTGCGTTCGCTCATGACAGCCAATCAAAATTGGCAGAAAAGCTGCAAAACAGGAACTGGGGTCATATCTCAGTAATGTTTTAATCTATCAAAACCACATTTGGCACACTCATCCGGGACACACCCATGACATCTGTCACCAAGCCTCATGTTGACATCTCGTGCACTCTAGCACCACTAGCTTGTCAAAGTTGGAGTTGCGTTTATGCCAGTAACTTTTGAACTGTATGTCCAATCTTCAAAATTATGGTAGCAATGGATTCCCTGGCTCATGCTGAGTTGAAATGAAACCCCATGGTTTCATTATTACTTAATTTGTTTGATTGCAGAATGCAAGTTACACTTTTGGTGTTCTGCACAATTTCACAGATTTTAGAGTGGGGAGAGATGCACTTTGGAAAACTGTCACACATTTTCTAAACTTCCATCCCTCATCCAATTTGCACAGCTTATACACATATTATATATAAAAACGTTCACATGACTCTTGGGATTCATAAAATCCAAAAAGCTAAGCTCTCTGATGTATAATTGTTTGCCGTGTGACAGTTTGAATGATGACTCCCCCTCTCCATTGAAACCAATGGAGCCACGCTCTAACTTGAAGCAGAATATGACTGAATCAATGTTGTGTTTTTAACTCATCACCTCTCCTACACTTTTGAAGACAGAAGGACATATACATCGAAATGTTTGCATGATTGTCTGGATTATATATAAGTAAACAGTTATGCTCTGCTATGTATACTTTTCGCCGTGTGTCAATTTAAATGACGACACACCCCCCTCTCACTCAACCGAGAGGAAGTGACGGCTGACATGCCTTGTGGACTAGGGTGATTCACATTTGCAAGATCAGGCGTAGCACAGTGGACAGCGAGTCGGCCTTGCAAGCAGCAGGTACAGAGTTTGAATCTTGTTCAACCACGTCAGATTTTCCTCCAATCTGCATGAAACGTGGTAGGCCTAGACTGCAGCCATTTTAACTTGAAGCAGTGCACATCGTTTGCAAGATTAACAGGTGTAAGTAATACTCAATCTGGTTTCAGTCACAGGATGAACATTAATCTGCTTTCTAAAGATGGCTGCTGTGAAAAAACCTATAGCTATTTCACCACAAACAATGTTTAATGTTATCTTTTTTTTTTTTTACCTTATATATGAAGTTAATTTCAGTTTGAGACCATTTCAGGGATTAATTGCTCTCAGGTTGTGAAAAGACTTGAGACCCCACTTTGAGGAATAGTAGCCCAAAACATTTTGCATCATGTCGACCATGAGGGAGCACTGCAATAAGCAAATATGTGTCTGTGTTTACAGCAATGCTTTTGACATGATCATATGAAGTTGCTGCTGATACTAGGGCATGCCTAATGGCCACTGAAGAAATATTAAGTGAATTGGCCACAGGGTGGCACTATAACAAGCCAAAATGCTTTAAAGCCACACTCTAACTTGATTAAGAAAATGACTGAATCAATGTTGTGTTTCTAACCCGTCACCTCTCCTACACTTTTGAAGATAGGAGGACATATACCTCATAATGTTTGCGTGATTGTCTGGATTCTATAGAAGTAAACAGTTACGCTCTGCTATGGATACTTTTCACCGTGTGCCAATTTAATTGCAATATCCGGCGTAGCACAGTGGTTAGCATGTCAGCCTTGCAAGCAGCAGGTACAGAGATCGAATCCCGTTCAACCATATGTCTGACTTTCGAATTTCTCGGGACCATCCTTGACCCTTGTCAAACACGTCTCATATCGTCACGTCAGTCTAGCTGATTCCTTGGCTGCTTGCAGCTGACCTGCTTGGCCCCCACATTGCTGCTTGCAGGTATATTTATATTTTAACATTTTTGTGGCTCTGCTGGCAATGTAGGTATTGATATTGAGAGGGAGAGAGAGAAAGAGAGAGAGAGAGAAAAGAAGAGCGAGTGGGAGAGAGAGGCCTAAAAGTGAAAGTGAGGAGAGACAGAGCGAGAGTGTGTGCGATGGGGAGGCGACGTGGAATATGGAGGCAGAGAGGTGAGGGTGAGAGAGAGAGAGAGAGAGAGAGGGGGAGAGAGAGAGAGAGAGGGAGGGAAAGAGAGAGACAGAGAGAGAGGGGGGGGAGAGAGGGAGCGAGAGGGAGAGAGAGAGAGAGAGGGTCCATTAGGAGGGAAGATGTGCTGTAAGTGGTAGGAGATGGGCTGACAGTGGGTGTATAATGCAACCCAGTCTGAGAGAGGGAGGAACAGTGGAAGCCCTGTAAAAGCTTCTGAAGATACTTTCATAGATTCGGGATTATATAACACCCACATCAAGTACATCAACACAAATAACAAAGAACACTTAGAACACTTTCAGGTGGTGCTTGAACAACGATCACATTGGTACCGCAGGAGGGCTCAGTACTGAAGCTCTGAGAGAGAAGCATCCAGGATAGGTGGCCTCAGCAATACTGAACATCTCCTCCAGATAGGTGGCCTCAACAATACTGAACATCTCCTCCAGATACTGTAGGTGGCCTCAGCAATACTGAACATCTCCTCCAGATAGGTGGCCTCAACAATACTGAACATCTCCTCCAGATACTGTAGGTGGCCTCAGCAATACTGAACATCTCCTCCAGAGGGCCAGAGAGCTGGGTGAGATCTGTGTGAGAGATGCTGGGGGTGTAGAGTGCTCTTCATGATGATTTAACCATGTCTGGAGCCTAGAGATGGTTCTATATCCATTAATAACCCATTAATAACCATGTCTGGAGTCTAGAAATGGTTCTATATCCATTAATAACCATGTCTGGAGCCTAGAGATGGTTATATATCCATTAATTACCATGTCTGGAGTCTAGAGATGGTTCTATATCCATTAATAACCATGTCTGGAGCCTAGATATGGTTATATATCCATTAATAACCCATTAATAACCATGTCTGGAGTCTAGATATGGTTCTATATCCATTAATAACCATGTCTGGAGTCTAGAGATGGTTATATATCCATTAATAACCATGTCTGGAGCCTAGAGATGGTTATATATCCATTAATAACCATGGCTGGAGTCTAGAGATGGTTATATATCCATTAATAACCATGGCTGGAGTCTAGAGATGGTTATATATCCATTAATAACCATGGCTGGAGCCTAGAGATGGTTATATATCCATTAATAACCATGGCTGGAGTCTAGAGATGGTTATATATCCATTAATAACCATGTCTGGAGCCTAGAGATGGTTATATATCCATTAATAACCATGTCTGGAGCCTAGAGATGGTTATATATCCATTAATAACCATGTCTGGAGCCTAGAGATGGTTCTATATCCATTAATATTCCACTGCTGTTCCACAGACCTGACTGGTGCTGCACGTCTCAGACTACTGTTGACATACCCCGGTTTGATGGTAAATTCACACACACAAACACACACAAACACACACAAACACACACACACACACACACAAACACACACACACACACACACAAGATGCAAACAAAATATTGTTTGAAACCAGACGGTAAATAAACAAACAAACAAACACTATTGTTTGAAACCAGATGGTGAACAAAGTACATTTGAACATATCTCACTCACTCACTCACTCTTTGCCCTGTTATAATTTCTAGCACACAATTAAATTAAATACAATTATAATTTCTAGCCTATACTATTTCTGCTCCTCTCTGATTGGCTGACAGAAAAAAGACAAGTTAGCAGTTTACATTTCCAAAGCTGAAGTTGCTGAACCTAGAGAAAGAGAAAACTCGTTTTTTGACCGTGATAGTGACGTGAGTGAGTCATAATTAGCTATATTTTGTATCATTTTTGTTTGTATGTAATGTTTAAATCTTCAGTAAACTGACAAAAGGATCTTGGAGTCACACGTCAACTATGCTCGAGTTCAGTAACTCAAGTGAGGATTTACAAGACGAGAATGAACCGCACTTACAAGGCTAATTCAACAAAACCTATTGCTATTGTATGTGCCTAACGTGTTCAACTTTTTTATCCAGTATGTTATTTAAACTCTCAAAACCAAGTATAGTAAGCCATTAGGTAGGATTACTTTTAGAAATGTTGTTTGATAGATTCCTAACTATGTTGCCTGGTAATGCCTGTCCATAAAGGCTACAGTAGCTAACTAACAGAGCAGCAGACAAGCTAATCCAGCACAAATTGGTGCATTTGGTGCAAAAATTCACCAGAATGCAGAAATTAAATGTTCCTTTGGGGAGGACCCCCAGACCATTCCGCTTGATTATGATGTTCCTCTCGTGTCTACTACGTTCCCCTCTACGTTCCCCACTACGTTCCCATACGTTCCCCACTACGTTCCCCACTACATTCCCCACTACCTGATACGATCCGGCGCCACTGAAAATCCACAGACACAAGTGTAAAACAAAGATGGATTCCATGTGTCCCGCTCCTGAAGAGCTAGCACATTAGTAGAATATCCATGAACAAATGTCAGCCAATCCCCTGTGGCTCGGAGGTGGACAGAGGCTCACATCCAACGGGATGAGCAGCTTCCTGGATGACATTTCCCACTCAGCAAACATACTGGCTATGGACAAATAGCAAGGTGGGGAATCTGTCTCCTCGCTGTCACGAGAGGACAGACTGTTTAAACAAGCCGGGATTGGACTGACGAGAGGGGACAACCCCCCCCACTCCACCTCTCGTCCCCAACTCCCACACTTCAACCCCCCCCCCAACCCCCATCCTCAATCCCCTCATGTACATTCTGCTGGTTCACGCTGAAGAAGTGCACATTTGCTACATGGCTTTCCACAATGACATTGAGCACAAAGGAGGAGGTGTGAAATTGAAAATAGCGTGTTTCTCAAAAGAAGCCCTTAGGCTACGATCATTGTATTAGTAATTTTCTATTAGCGGAAATCATTATGTCCTCGATAAGGTGTTCCTCCTTTCATCCGCTCTCTCTCTCTCTTCCTCTCTCTCTCTCTTCCTCTCTCTCTCTTCCTCTCTCTCTCTCTTTCTCTCTCTCTCTCTGTTAATTGTTTTCTTCCTTCCTGTTCCTCTTTATCTTTCCCTGGTTCTCTCATCCGTTCCCTCTCTCCTCATCCTCCTCTTGCCGTGTCGCTGCATGGTTGGTCTCTCCTCCCCCTCCTCCCTCCATCTCTCCATCATGGCTGGTATGTACAGTACTGAGGCATCTGGTCAACCTGGCCTCAGCAATGACTCCAACACACCATTCTCTCTCTCTCTCTCTCTCTCTCTCTCTCTCTCTCTCTCTCCCTCTCTCTCTCCCTCTCTCTCCCTCTCTCTCTCTATCCCTCCCTCCCTCCCTCTCTCTCTCCCTCCCTCCCTTTCTCCCTCCCTCCCTCTCTCTCTCCCTTTCTCCCTCCCTCCCTCCCTCCCTCCCTCTCTCTCTCTCTCTCTCTCTCTCTCTCTCTCTCTCTCTCTCTCTCTCTCTCCCTCTCTCTCCCTCTCTCTCTCTATCTCTCTCTCCCTCCCTCCCTCCCTCCCTCCCTCCCTCCCTCCCTCCCTCCCTCCCTCTCTCTCTCCCTCCCTCCCTCCCTCCCTCCCTCCCTCCCTCCCTCCCTCCTCATGCTGTTGCTGACTCCAGTCTGCCAGGTCTGTCCTCCAGTTAAACACACTAAGCTGATTTGATGTCCGGAATTCATTTACCAGAACGCTGAGCACACACCACCTCTCCCCTCACCCCCTCACACCACCTCTCCCCTCACCCCCTCCCCTCACCTCTCCCCTCACACCACCTCTCCCCTCACCCCCTCACACCACCTCTCCCCTCACCCCCTCCCCTCACCTCTCCCCTCACACCACCTCTCCCCTCACCTCTCCCCTCACACCACCTCTTCCCTCACCCCCTCACCCCACCTCCCCTCTTCCCTCACCCCCTCTTCCCTCACCCCCTCTCACCACCTCCCCTCTTCCCTCACCCCCTCTTCCCTCACCACCTCTCACCACCTCCCCTCTTCCCTCACCCCCTCTCACCACCTCCCCTCTCCCCTCACCCCCTCACACCACCTCTCCCCTCACCTCTCCCCTCTTCCCTCACTCCCTCTCACCACCTCCCCTCCCCGTCCCTCCCCTCTCCCCTCACCCCCTCTCACCTCGCCTCTGCCGAGCATTGTGAACAGACGCCGGCGGCCCAGAATCCTCCTGCCCCCCTCACAGAGGGAGAGGAATCCTCCGCCTCAATACGGCAAACAGAGCATCACTCTCTTCTTTCAGCCGCATGACGTTCTGTGAGCCCCCTACTGAATAAACCCTCTCTCTCTTAATACAGGTTCCTCTATTATTTCCATTTCATTTCATTTCATTCCAGTGCTGCCCATGCTGACAGGCGCCCCCTGCTGGAGGTAATCCATGGCTGTCCGGGTTTTATGTGTGGTTAATACTGATAGTTAATACTGACAGGGGCTCTGGTGAGACCACACACACGCACACACACACACAAACACGCACATTCACACACACACACACACACACACACACACATACACACACACACACACACAGACTGTCACACAGTCAATCCACGCAGCTCCTTGCCTGGTCGGTCTATCTCAAGCAGATCTGAGGGTTAAGCGTAATTTATACTCGACAAGCGTCGTGCGACAAATGTCTGTCGACAGAAAAAAAATGTTGAGCGACATTTAGCATTTATACTTCAGCGAAGTGTCTGATCGCCTCCATGGTAACTTGCAGACGTGTGACTGATTGTCTCTATGACAACAGCAGACTCGGGGCTGTTCCAGTGTTTACATTGTGTGAATGATAGCCGCTGTACCGGCGCCGGAGGATGAAATAGACAAGATTATAGAGGAGGAGGAGGGAGAGATTTTATATTTGATTTTGTTGAGAGAGAGGAGGAAAAGAAAGAGAAAGTGGTCGGTTCGTCCACTCAAGAGAACAAGACAGATTCAAGGGGAGTAGGTCTACCTGCTTGTTCAACAGATGTGAGAGATGGACGAGGAAATCTGATGAGGAAATGCACTTTTGTTATTTTAGGCTGTACGCTAACCAAAAACAAACAAACAAGTAAGCCAAAGCATATCCATGGCAACGAATGTGCCTTCCATCTAGCTATCCAATCAGAGCTGTGCGACGAAAGTGACGGCGTTTACGACATTAGAAAGTTTGGTGGCACGACACCCCTGTCCCACACAAAAAGTGTCGCCAGTGACATAATTTCTGTCTGCCATTCAAAAGTGTTGTACGACAAAGTATAAATTGGCCTTAAGGCTGGGCTTGTCCAGCTCACTGACCAGACCCCAGGGTTAGGAGGGTTAGTCTGGGCTTGTCCAGCTCACTGACCAGACCCCAGGGTTCGGAGGGTTAGTCTGGGCTTGTCCAGCTCACTGACCAGACCCCAGGGTTAGGAGGGTTAGTCTGGGCTTGTCCAGCTCACTGACCCCAGGGTTCGGAGGGTTAGTCTGGGCTTGTCCAGCTCACTGACCCCAGGGTTAGGAGGGTTAGTCTGGGCTTGTCCAGCTCACTGACCAGACCCCAGGGTTAGGAGGGTTAGTCTGGGCTTGTCCAGCTCACTGACCCCAGGGTTCGGAGGGTTAGTCTGGGCTTGTCCAGCTCACTGACCCCAGGGTTCGGAGGGTTAGTCTGGGCTTGTCCAGCTCACTGACCCCAGGGTTCGGAGGGTTAGTCTGGGCTTGTCCAGCTCACTGAGCAGCAGCCACTGATGCTGATTTTTAGGCACAGGCACAGCCCTCTGTGTCTGTTTATGTGCGTGTGTGTGTGTCTGTTTAATTGTGTGTGTGTGTGTGTATCTGTTTATGTGTGTGTGTCTGTTTAATTGTGTGTGTGTGTGTGTGTCTGTTTATGTGTGTGTGTGTTTATGTGTGTGTGTCTGTTTATGTGTGTGTGTGTGTGTGTGTGTGTGTGTGTGTGTCTGTTTATGTGTTTGTGTTTATGTGTGTGTGTCTGTTTGTGTGCGTGTGTGTGTCGGTTTATGTGTGTGTGTGTGTGTCTGTTTATGTGTGTGTGTGTGTGTGTGTGTTTGTGTGTGTGTGTGTGTGTGTGTGTGTGTGTGTGTGTGTGTGTGTGTGTGTGTGTGTGGTAAGCTCTGGTGTGTAATCCTGCCAGGAGCTAAAAGCATTTCAGATAATGGATGAGGTGATTCCCCCTCGTTAAACAGGACCCCACTTCCAGGCCTCCTGATAGGCGTCTATAAATGCAGCCTGTTGTATTCTAATATTGCTGCCAAAGACATTTTTCTAGAGCTGCAGGAAAGAGAGAGAAGACTAGAAGGACAGATTAGGCTCATCTCCCTCCCTTTGCTCACAGGAAAGACTTCATCTGGCATGACAGGTTAACAATAGACGATTAGCAATTCATTTCAACGCCTCTCTTCCCAGCGACTTATTTTCATTGGCTGATGGGCCTATTTAAAGCACATAACCGTAGACATCAATGGAATTTGGATATTGGTTCATAAATCTATGGGGTGGAGGCTGAATTGCGTCAGTGACTTGTTGCGCTGTCGTGTGGGCGGGACGCCGGGATGTGACTACTGTCAGGTTAACGCAGGAGGAGTCACCGTTAAAGCAGCCCAACGTAGGATGTGGTATTTTTGGCGATTCGGTGCCCCCTACAGGTTCACTTTTGCACAACTGTCGTAAAATGGTAAATACTATCAGTACAGCTGCAAGCTTGCATTTGTGAAACCGGTCTCTTAACACCCACATGAGACCACAGAGAACAGGATAGCAGGAAAACAAGTGTGTAGTTAATATATATATATATATATATATATATATATATATATATATATATATATATAACAGGATAACAGGAATACAAGTGTGTAGTTAATATATATATATATATATATATATATAGAACAGGATAGCAGGAATACAAGTGTGTAGTTAGTATATATATATTTAGTTTTTCCCCCCAGATATAATCCATCTCCAAATGCAATAGCTACAGATGTGGGAGAGGTATTTGGCAGGGAAATCCCGTTGGAAATGGAAAGTTATTTCGTTTTAGTGATGCACCACCGCCAGGTGCCCGTCTTTGAGCAGATTTAGCAGGCTGGGCTCTGTGTTTTTCTCCTGTAGTCTACGAATAAAGCATCATTAAATTTCACATTCTTTAATTTAAATGCTCTGTTGTAAAGCACTTTGAGCTGAATGTATCTGTATGAAAGGTGCTATACAAATAACGTTTAATTGTTATTATTACCTTGTTCTCAAACACATTTTTTCTCCATCTGGACGTAATTTAATTATTACGAACACATATATCTACAGTATCTATCACGGTAACTGACGTCGGGTCAAGACGTGGTGTCTGTTAAGTCAAATGCGCAAAATAACAGTATTGTAAATATATTTGTTAGTAAGTGTGGTGAAAGTGAGGGTTTTGCAATTAGTTTCTGGAACGCATTCAACTGGTACTCGTAAACCCCAGAAGTAAATTTGAAGACGGGGCACCAGCTAATGTAGCTGAGCACAGTAGGCTATGGCACGATACAAAGAAAAAATAAGCTTGATCGGATGTGTGGATCCATACAAAATTGACATAGTCGCCATGAGTAAAGATCACTCATTATTGCCAATTATATCCGGACATTAACTATCTTGTGCATACAGAGTGGCAGGTTTGACAGTGAGTGCGATGCACACTATACGCCGATCATAACCCGATAATGGTAGGCTAAGAATGCGATTATTGAAATGGTCTTGTGAATGCCTTTATCTGATTTCCAAAAATCGGGTCTGATTTCCAAAATAAGGTCTTAACACTAGAACCGCCAAAGACGTCCATTGGACGATTGTGGGTTTTCATTTGCACATAACTATATTTTAATAAAACATTGAAGTCCGCCAGTCAATGACTTTCCCTGAAATTGTGTTCTGTTTTACCCCTTATTGTTAAATATATTCAAGATCATTCAAATAAAAAAAGATTGTGTATGTTTTAAAGTTTATACCTATAGGCCTATCGGCCGCCAGCTACAATGATGCACTTCATGGCTCCTGACAATCCGTGTGGCTAGCCGACTAGTCATACAACGCTGCACAATGCTCCTGACAATCCTAACATGTGGCTAGCCAACTAGTTCTGTCCAAATATATTTCATGTAGCTATATGTCAGCGTTGAAGGTAAAGAAGTGGGTGTGGTGGTCTCCCCTCTCTGTACCCTTGGAAGAGCGTGACCACACAGAGGGGGGGACAGACAACAGCAGGCCCACCAGCATCTGGCCCGACCTGGCCAGAACACACAGGACACGGCAGGGGTCGGGCCTGGGAAGGACAACATTAGCACGCTCAATTCAAACCACGGCAGCATGTGTGTGTGTGTGTGTGAGAGAGAGGGGGGGGGTGTAGGAAAAAAGCAGCCAGATGGAGAAACATTGAGATCTGGCAACTTTCAGAGAATTATGAATCTCGAAAGGATAGTTTCACCCTTCGTCCGAGCGCACTGCAGCGCACAGAGGGATGAGATGGTTTCACATAAACAAAACTTTCCCATAAAAAAATGACTCAAAACTCAAGCAATGGGTTTCAATCATAACCACATTGCTCAATCATTAATAAATCATTGTTTGTGTGGAGTGGAATAGCATACAAATGGATTGCCATGGTGTGTCTACAGTATATGTCTCTCCTGTACCCTGTAATCACTGTTCTAAAGTAGTCACCGTTTTCCTAAAGCTGGCCATGAATGCTTGAGTGTGCTCTGTCTTCCTCAGTTTACGGACTCTGTCCTCCCAGGACCGCTAGGACCCGTCCCGTCACTAGGGGCCCCCAACCTCTGTCCTCTGTCCTCCCCAGGACCCGTCACTAAGGGCCCCCAACCTCTGTCCTCCCCAGGACCCGTCACTAGGGGCCCCCAACCTCTGTCCTCTGTCCTCCCCAGGACCCGTCACTAGGGGCCCCCAACTTTTTTTAACCACAGACCGGTTTCATATTGACAGTTTTTGCTGACTGGGCCAATTAGTTTAGTAGAGACGCTTTTTCATATTTTCATATCAATCAGGCTTAGACTATGAGCTTAGCATAACATTAGCTGCTTTTACAGGACATTTTAATTTAAGTAGGCCTACCATAATGATAATATAACAATATTAAGTGCATATTTTTCTCATAAATACAACGTTGCAATGTGCCATGTCCTGCTACTTGTAGATTGTAAGCTTGCTAGATTGCTTAGCTTGCTGGCTGGTTTCATGTATGACTGTAATGACTGTAATGTTCGTCTGAAGTTTACAGTGCCGGTTTCCCTCACGTTCTAACATCGCTATATCCATAACCTCTTGAAAACCACTTCCAAATCAGTTTTATAAAAATATATGTTGTACCACATTAAACTACAGGCTGATATTAGCCTACTCAAATTAATTAAAAACTCGAAATGGCTTTAAAAAAAATGTTTTGGCTGTTTGCTACCAAATGTAGCCTTTCACTGCTGTCCAGCATAACAAGACACAGCTCGCTTGAACTATCTCCCCACCAACGCACTTGTGATGTGAAACGTGACGCAGCAGAAGATCCAGGGGCAGGTCCGCCGTTTCCTCCCGGTGGTCCCACATTTACAAACCCCTTCACCGTTCAGAGGCACTAGCCTTGATTGGGAAAAGGCCTCTCCCCAAACCCCCGCTAGCGTTGGGAACACATGTCCACTCACTGCCCCAGTTAAGTTTGGCTTTCAACACAGCTACTTTAAACGCCAACTTAAAGACTAAGGTCATCCTCCCCTGAAGTGACAGATTGAGCAGGTTGAATACAGTACGTTGCGCAGGTTAGCAAGTTTTTCGACCCATTGTTCATCACTGAAATGTGCTGCTGCCAATTACTTTTTCTGAGAGAAATCTGTCCAGCGGCCTCCCTGTCGTGTGCTCTGCTGGGGGCAGGACAGAGGTATCAGTGTGCTGAGAAAAATCGCCAACAAACTCACCACGTTCAATGTAATTACTCCACCAAGGCTTGTTTACAGGTAGGTTAAGAAAAACACACACCAAAACGATCCTTTCCGTGCGGACCCGTAGCAAATGGGACCCCCCCCATACACACACACTGCATGTCTCCCACCCCACCCCCCACACACACACTGCATGTCTCCAGACCCCTCCACACACACACACTGCATGTCCCCCACATACACACACACACACACTGCATGTCTCCCCCCCACACACACACTGCATGTCACTAGACCCCCCCCCCACACACACACACACTGCATGTCTCCAGACCCCCCCCCCACATACACACACACACTGCATGTCTCCCCCCCACACACACATACACACACACTGCATGTCTCCAGACCCCCCCCCCCTACATACACACACACACTGCATGTGTCCCCCCCACACACACATACACACACACTGCATGTGTCCCCCCCACACACACATACACACACACTGCATGTCTCCCCCCCACACACACATACACACACACTACATGTCCCCCCCCCCACACCCCCACACACACACACACACACACTGCATGTCTCCCCCCCACACACACATACACACACACTGCATGTCTCCAGACCCCCCCCCCCCACATCCACACACACACACTGCATGTCTCCCCCCCACACACACATACACACTACATGTCTCTTCCCCCCCCCCCCCCCCCATACACCCCCACACACACACACACTGCATGTCTGCAGACTGCTATCCCTGCCGCGTGTGTACTGCGTGTGTCAGCCTACTGATATATTGCTTAGCAGGACATCCCATGTGTGAAATTGTCTCTGGTTCTCCATGAATAAGATCCACATAGATCAAACTGTGTGTGTGTGTGTGTGTGTGTGTGTGTGTTTGTGTGTGCACTTGTGTGTGTGCACCCCTCAGTTCTGTCCATATGAGAGAGATAGAGAGAAAAAGAGAGCAAGAAGGAGAGAGAGAGAGAGAGAGAGATGAAGAGACCCAGACTGGACGACATGACTGCTGTCTATCAGTTGTTCATGGTGTGGACGGTACAGACTAGGTGAACATGGGCCAGTAAGAGTCATGGTTTCTCTGGGTGGTCAAGGCCAGTAGGAGTCATGGTTTCTCTGGGTGGTCAAGGCCAGTAGGAGTCATGGTTTCTCTGGGTGGTCAAGGCGGAGTAGCCGTCTGGCTGTTTTCCCCGAGTCTCCTCCCCGCGCCGCCATGACAGGAACACACTGAGACAGGGAGGACAGACTTACTCAGCATTCTGACTACCAATCACCCTTCACACACACACACACACTCACACTTATACACACACTCACAGACAGACATACGCACGCTCACACTTATACACACACACACGCTACACACTCACACACACACAAGCACACATGCCCACACTTACACACACACTCACAGACATGCATACGCACGCTCACACTTATACACACACACACACACATTTGAATACTTTATTTTGATTCCACAAATTAAATTACAGCTATCAGGGAATCAACTATAATAGGGCAAGACAGTTCCAGAACACTGAAGAACACATAGGAACCTTCCTCTCCACACAGCAAGGCTGCCTGCTGTATGACAGCTGAAACAGAGCAGTATTTAACAAGCTGTTTAGCTTTGCCTTTTCCCATGCCAGCAATGCTCAGGCCACTCCTGGTATACTTGTGTTCATGACCTAGGCTTCCAGATGTAAGTACACAAAATCTACATCTGGGCCCATATTTATCAAACTTCTCAGAATTACTCCTAAGATCACTGCTAAGAACTGACTTGAGAGTAAAACAAATCTTGGGTTAAAGTTGCACTTAAAAGTTGCTTATCAACTCGTGGAGTTAGTGGAGGAAAGGGCACATATTATAAAAGGAAAGTTCAGTCCCACATTAATGAGTGCTGACAAGAAAAAGGCATGGGAGGACATCTCCACAGTTGATCGCAGATCTCCTGCATTCGCTCATCATCTGCCTTTTTCTTGTCAGCATTCGTGAGAAGAAGTGGTAAAACATTCTTTCCAAAAGTCGCGCTGAAATAACTAACCCTAACCCACCTCTCCTGGAAGTGTTGCGCAGGCCTCTGTCTTCTCAGTGCCATCACAGGCCTCTAGTGGCAACTCCTAACCAGTTGAGAGACCTCTGACCTCACCCTAACTCCTAACCAGTTGAGAGACCTCTGACCTCACCCTCACTCCTAACCAGTTGAGAGACCTCTGACCTCACCCTAACTCCTAACCAGCTGAGACCTCTGACCTCACCCTAACTCCTAACCAGTTGAGAGACCTCTGACCTCACCCTAACTCCTAACCAGTTGAGAGACCTGTGACCTCACCCTAACTCCTAACCAGTTGAGAGACCTCTGACCTCACCCTAACTCCTAACCAGTTGAGAGACCTCTGACCTCACCCTAACTCCTAACCAGTTGAGAGACCTCTGACCTCACCCTAACTCCTAACCAGTTGAGAGACCTCTGACCTCACCCTAACTCCTAACCAGTTGAGAGACCTCTGACCTCACCCTAACTCCTAACCAGTTGAGAGACCTCTGACCTCACCCTAACTCCTAACCAGTTGAGAGACCTCTGGAGCCGTCTTACATAACTGGGAGAGTAAGAGGGATTCTTAGTCTTAAGAAATTTGATATCTTGCTTTTATACTTAAATTTGAGAGTAGGAGATTTCAGAAATTCTCAGCACGTAATACAACATTCTCAGCACTTAAGACTAAAATGGCACTTTAAGAAGCTTTATAAATACGGGCCCTGAACCCAAAGTTGGTAATAGTTTCCAGTAAGATCTTGGAAAGCCTGGTCCATGTACAGATCAAAAACACAGCCTACTACGACATCACAGGTGTAGTTAAACCAGACTGGTGAAGTGCTTGCATGTTTATACAGCTGCACTGGATGGTCAGATCTTTTGTACGGCATCGGACACCAAGTCAACAATACGGTCATGGTGAGCAATGTACAGGTGGAGGACCTGAGGACTTGAGGACCCCCTTGAAAATGAGATGGGTTCATCTCAAGGGGTTATTCCTAATAACATTTCAAACTTAAACAGCATTCCATCCTTTTGTAATGTGTGCAGTGGATTGTAGATGTTGTTCAGAATCATGATATTTACACAGAGTGGGTCATGAGTGTCCGGGTACCAGATTGACTCCACAGAGAGCCAGTCTTTATTCCCACCTTGGGGGAAATTGTCTCTGTGAGCTGCTGCCCACAGTTGACCTGGAGAAATGAGCCTTGGTACACGTTGGAAATAATGTTGTCAAAAGGCTGAGGCGGGTGTGTTTCCTCCATCATTCAGCATCACCTTATGGGAGAGTGGACCAATGCATCTCTGAGGTCCAGAAAAACCACATCAAATCTGGAGGATTCCTATTTAAAGTAATTGATTCCAATCTTTAGACAGAATACATGCTCATTCATTCACTGACACTTTGTTGCTTTTTCTGTTGCTTTGACTGGCATTTTATAGGTGGCTGGAGGAACATTAACGCAAACCTTTGGTTCAGCCAGCCAAAAAGACGGTCGCTCAATCAGTCAGTGAGTCAGTCAGTCAGTCAGTCAGTCAGTCAGTCAGTCAGTCAGTCAGTCAGTCAGTCAGTCAGTCAGTCAGTCAGGGCAGCGCCTCTCACTCACATGCTGTAGCCTACTCGTGCTTGTGGTGTGGGCTGTCTCCTTGACAACAATTGCTGACTGACTGACAGACAGGGCTACAGTGCATAGCTCAAATGGAAGCTCCGCTTTGGCTTAAACATAGGCTATTGGCTCCACATTGTTTCTATACTGTATTTTTAGATAACTTTACATGTTTATCACATTTAAGCGCATTTTTTACTTCCCTGATCAGACAATTGCATGAGGCTTGCCTGAACAGAGTTTACTGGTCCAGGGGAAGCAATACCCCAGCTAGCAATTTTCTCCCCTAAAAATGTTCTAACAAAGCTACCTAGAATGTTCTTTTTTTAAGTTCTCAGAATGTTCAAGCAAAACCTTCTCTAAAATATTATTTAAATGTTTTATAGAACATTATACCCTAAGGCTCAAATCCACAAAGAATGGATTGCTCCCGCTAATAGCTCGATATTTTGCACAGCGATTGTGCAATCTGCTCCAGTTTAGTACGATATCCACAAAAGATTTTGCTCTAATGATATGCCCGGGCAAACACAGCCAAAAATTTGCCAACTGTGTGCAATTTGCGCCCATGATTGCAATTGCAACTAGCCATGAATGCGTTCTTGCGCTCGCCTGGCATGACGGTGCCTTTGTCTGGCTACAATAACTGCTGCCATTATCCCTTCGGGCCCGGCAATACGAGGGGGCTTGGTCAGGCTTACCCCCCTCAGCTTACTGTAAGTTTAATGTAACGTTACACTAACGTTATAGAGAAATAGCAAAAACAACAAAAATATTGATGAGAGATAGGTATCATCGAGATGGCAATGAGACACTTTCTTTGAAGTTTTCTCCCATTAAATATGTGAAGCTTGTTATCTGATCTGTCAAGAGATGTATTTATTAGATTTGAACCTCTCAGTAGGGCCTACACTGTAGACAGGAAGTGATTAAAACGCTGTAAAAACGCGTGTGAAATTACAAAACGATTTCGGGAAAAAGACTGGAAGGGTCTTTTTAACAGTTTATAAAAAAACATTCTACAACGGAGAGTTTGGATACTTGATTCTGATTGGTTAGCAGCCGTGGTAAAATACTCTGTAACCGCTATCGCGTCGGGCCTAACAACGCCCCGTAGCTGTGGTAAAATCCTGTGTAACCCACTGCCTCTCGTGGTCAATTGCTTAATTCTATAATCTGTTACTGTCGTGTATTAATTTGATCAGGCCCTAATTAGGCTCAACCCTTTGTTCTAATCAAGATGATATTATATGTGTCTATTGTCAGTCAGTCAGGCAAGAGCAGCAGAATAAGTATCAGGAGGTTTTTTATAAGGGAGGGGGAGACACAAGGAGCATCGTGGGAAAGCAGATGTCACAAAAAGAAACGTGGAAATGAGAAATTGAAACATTGTGTTAAATCAGATAACATTGGTTCAGGCTAGAAATAACAACATAGGGGAAAACAGGTGCTCTCAAACTGTTCATCAGATAACACTGAGAGAAAGTATATAAGACGCTGTCACAAGTCAGTCGGACGTGATATCTCTCGAGAGCTCACCGGTTTTAATTGTCTGTTACTATTGTACAAGCAATAAAGCCTGTTGCATTGGATCCGGTTATTAGTGCCTTATTGATTCGACTCCAACTACTGAACAAAGAACTTTGAAGATTGTAATTAAACAACTAAAGGCGTCCGATACGTCATTACCTCAAAAACATAACTAAAAATCATCAGAATGTTGCAGACAAAATGTTCTACCTAAAGCCCAGTTCACATACAAGATTCGCAATGAGACTGGTTGCAACTTGCAACCACCTGCAAAAGTAACCCAAAACTGTGCTTTGCAACATTCTAAAACTAAACTATTCACACCAAAGCAACGAGCGGAGTCCGTTTACCGTTTCCATAACAACGGCTCTTGTCACTCAAACTATTTCCTTATCCAGCAAGCCTTTATTTTGTCCGCATTTGTTTAGTCTATTCCGCGATCGTCTGCCTTTTCTGTTCTAAAATCAATGTACAGTAGCCTCTCATTAACGTGAACTAGCCGTTACTGGTTCCTAACTAACCGGTAGCCTACTAGCCCTAGCCTGAACCCAGAGATCCTGACACACGCTCGCGCCAGCACACGGGCACTAATTGTTCAGTCGCTGATTGGTTACAAAATCGTAACAATGGCCCTTACACTATGGTACGTTCTAAAACTTGTTGCTTGCAATTGGACAAGCCGAATCTCTTGAGACTCAATCAGCCGGCTTCAGCCGACCTGCGACGGGGGAATTCAGACCGCCGCAATTTTCCTCTGCAACATTCTAAAACAGTCTTGTCACATTTCGTTGCGAATCTTGTATGTGAACTGGGCTTTAGTTAACATATCACATTGCAGGAATATTCCAGAACAAACATTTTGTGATCTGAGACATCAATAACATCCTGAAAGCATTATTTGAATGTTCCTTTGAGAATTTTCTTCCTTTGTTACCATGTAACATTATGGGAACATTTTATAAAATCACATTGTATAATCTGTTACCTCAATAATATCCCTGAAACATCCCCAGAATGTTTCAGACAAAATGTTCTACCTTTGTTAACATATCACATTATAGGATCACCGGATTTCAAATGGCCGGTCAAGACTGCTGGACAGGGACTGAGGACCACAGAGACAGAGGACCACAGGGACAGAGGGACAGAGGACCACAGAGACAGAGGACCACAGGGACAGAGGGACAGAGGACCACAGAGACAGAGGGACAGAGGGACAGAGGGACAGAGGACCACAGAGACAGAGGGACAGAGGGACAGAGGGACAGAGGACCACAGAGACAGAGGACCACAGAGACAGAGGACCACAGAGACAGAGGACCACCGAGACAGAGGACCACAGAGACAGAGGACCACAGAGACAGAGGACCACCGAGGACCACAGGGACAGAGGACCACAGGGACAGAGAGACAGAGGACCACAGAGACAGAGGACCACAGAGACAGAGGGACAGAGGACCACAGAGACAGAGGACCACAGAGACAGAGGACCACAGGGACAGAGGGACAGAGGACCACAGAGACAGAGGACCACAGGGACAGAGGGACAGAGGACCACAGAGACAGAGGACCACAGGGACAGAGGGACAGAGGACCACAGAGACAGAGGACCACAGGGACAGAGAGACAGAGGACCACAGAGACAGAGGACCACAGAGACAGAGGACCACAGGGACAGAGGGACAGAGGACCACAGAGACAGAGGACCACAGAGACAGAGGACCACAGAGACAGAGGACCACCGAGGACCACAGGGACAGAGGACCACAGGGACAGAGAGACAGAGGACCACAGAGACAGAGGACCACAGGGACAGAGGACCACAGAGGACCACAGGGACAGAGGACCACAGGGACAGAGGACCACAGAGACAGAGGACCACAGGGACAGAGGACCACAGGGACATTGAGACAGAGGACCACAGAGACAGAGGACCACAGGGACAGAGAGACAGAGGACCACAGAGACAGAGGACCACAGAGACAGAGGACCACAGGGACAGAGAGACAGAGGACCACAGAGACAGAGGACCACAGAGACAGAGGAGTTCTTGGTTGTTCGATGTGAGTGAAAGAGAACATTGTCAAATGTTCTCTTTCACATACACACATACAGTACACACAAGAATACACAAGCATGCACACACACACACACACACACACACACACACGAACACACACACACACAGCATGTGGTCTAGCAGTAATTACTGGTGTACTCTATTTGCTAATGACCTTCACCTCAGACACCCATGCCGGGCTGACAAATTAGGGGTCTCCCTCCTAACACAGCAGTGGTGAATGAGAATTGGGCTGGACGGCTGTTGTGTGTGTAAATGCTTGTGTGTGTGTGTGTGTGTGTGTGTGTGTGTGTGTGTGTTGACTCCCTGAGAGGTATGTTTGTTCGTCAATTACCTGTATTCCCAGACTAATGGAGCTGAGAGCTAAGCTAACCTGAGAGGTGACATCCGGCAGTGCTAACGTGCTAACGCTAATCACAACTAGCATCACTCAGGGATGAGCTATAGGGTTTGAGGCTAACTGCAGTTAGCGCTGTTGGCCACTTTTAAAATGTTTGTTGCTATTGGAAGCTCCCAGCACGCACCCACCAAGCACCCGCTCACTAAGAAGGGGGCACACACACACATACCATGGACACGCACGCACACACACACACACACACACACACACACACACACACACACACACACACACACACAGGTGGATAGAACAATTGACTGGATCTGCTAGCACAGGCATCTGGTTCAAATGGGCAAGGTTCCAAGAAAATAAATTATGTCTGAGACCAAGTTTCTTCCCTGAGAGAGGAACACAGACAGGGAGAGAGAGAGAGGGAGGGAGAGAGAACGTTTTCCCGGCTCCTTAGCGGTTCTTAGGAAAGATAACAGTAACACGTTCGTTTCCTCCCTGTAGCGATGAGACCAACCAGAATGAGACCAACCAGAATGATGAGACCAACCAGAATGAGACCAACCAGAATGAGACCAACCAGAATGATGATACCAACCAGAACGATGAGACCAACCGGAATGATGAGACCAACCAGAATGAGACCAACCAGAATGATGAGACCAACCAGAATGATGAGACCAACCAGAATGATGAGACCAACCAGAATGAGACCAACCAGAATGAGACCAACCAGAATGATGAGACCAACCAGAATGATAAGACCAACCAGAATGAGACCAACCAGAATGAGACCAACCAGAATGAGATCAACCAGAATGAGACCAACCAGAATGATGAGACCAACCACAATGATGAGACCAACCAGAATGAGACCAACCAGAATGAGACCAACCAGAATGATGAGACCAACCAGAATGAGACCAACCAGAATGATGAGACCAACCAGAATGAGACCAACCAGAATGATGAGACCAACCAGAATGAGACCAACCAGAATGATGAGACCAACCAGAATGAGACCAACCAGAATGATGAGACCAACCAGAATGATGAGACCAACCAGAATGAGACCAACCAGAATGATGAGACCAACCAGAATGAGACCAACCAGAATGAGACCAACCAGAATGATGAGACCAACCAGAATGATGAGACCAACCAGAATGAGACCAACCAGAATGATGAGACCAACCAGAATGAGACCAACCAGAATGAGATCAACCAGAATGATGAGACCAACCAGAATGAGACCAACCAGAATGATGAGAACAACCAGAATGATGAGACCAACCAGAATGAGACCAACCAGAATGATGAGACCAACCAGAATGATGAGACCAACCAGAATGATGAGACCAACCAGAAT
Organism: Borostomias antarcticus; assembly: GCF_949987555.1. Taxonomy (NCBI): domain Eukaryota; kingdom Metazoa; phylum Chordata; class Actinopteri; order Stomiiformes; family Stomiidae; genus Borostomias; species Borostomias antarcticus. Next base: position 5,676,615 of record NC_140242.1, on the reverse strand, counting down.
GATGAGACCAACCAGAATGATGAGACCAACCAGAATGAGACCAACCAGAATGAGACCAACCAGAATGAGACCAACCAGAATGATGAGACCAACCAGAATGATGAGACCAACCAGAATGAGACCAACCAGAATGAGACCAACCAGAATGATGAGACCAACCAGAATGAGACCAACCAGAATGATGAGACCAACCAGAATGAGACCAACCAGAATGAGACCAACCAGAATGATGAGAACAACCAGAATGATGAGACCAACCAGAATGATGAGACCAACCAGAATGAGACCAACCAGAATGATGAGACCAACCAGAATGAGACCAACCAGAATGAGATCAACCAGAATGAGACCAACCAGAATGATGAGACCAACCAGAATGAGACCAACCAACCAGAATGAGACCAACCAGAATGAGACCAACCAGAATGTGAATGCAGACGACCGGACATCCAGTGCAGATTTCAGTTCATAGTTTAATTGTGCAGCTGTAAAATCAGCACGTACATGATTTGGTCAGAATAAAAGAAAGAACACAATGGTGCTACTTCTACAGTCATCATCATGCTTGAGTTATCTGCAAAGACGCACACAGTAATTGCTTTATGTAGAACATTGTGTGTCATGGAGTCTTGAAAGGGGTATTCAACTATAAAAGCCACAGAATTGAGTTTTGATTTTTAAAGATGCAACGCATTGATAAACACTGAGGGGAAAAGCTCTTCAGCACAAAAAAGGGGAAAAAAAGGTCTGTGATTGGTGCTCTGTCACTAACAGAGGCCTGTGATTGCTGCTCTGTCACTAACAGAGGCCTGTGATTGGTGCTCTGTAACTATATTCCAGCAATGTCAAAATCACTTAATTGTTGCTGTGGTGTATCATTAGTAAACGCTATATTTTCACCCTTTTCAAGTTATTTCAGTCCCATTATATAAGCAACAACCAGGGCCGCATTTCCCAGTTTCAATGTACCTTAGCACTCTACGAAGGCTCTTAAGGTATACCTTAGCGAAGGTATCCCTTATATCTATCCCTTAGTGGCCGTCTTAAAGGAGAATGCTCGTTTTTGACAACCTGGACCTTATTTACGACATATTATAAGACGTTTGACTCACTGAGATAACTTTGGTGTAATTCGGAGGCCTGTAGAATAAATTTAAAATACAGCGCGAGCCAAGTATATCCATGTAATGGCGGCGGACGGGGCACTGAGAATGCAGCTTCTAAAAAATCTATTTTCTGCCGCGAAACGGTTGTTTTCATCAATCTGTCTTTATGAATCGCTAGTTGTGCTTCCATAGAGCGAGGGCTTGTTGTGGTTTTTCACATGCCTCTGTAATATGATCTTTAGAAACGTCTTTAGAAACAAAATAGCTTCCTCACTTGCTCCATCACGCATGCGCACAGCGCGCAGACTGGCTATTCTCCATTACGTCTGTAGGCTACACTCACGGGTCACATTCTCTACTCTACGATCGGCTTGTTGGTGCCTGGAATATTGTGTGCAATATGGCTGAATATCAGATTATCAGATTATCAGATTTTGAGGATATAGAAGATGACTTAGAATATGATGGACGCCGATCGTAGCGTAGAGAATGTGAGCCGCGAGTGTAGCCTACAGACGGAGAATAGCCAGTTTGCGCAATGTGCGTATCTCTCCTTCTCTCTGTCTCTCCCTCTCTCCCTCTCTCTGTCTCTCCCTCTCTCCGTCTCTCTGTCTCTCCCTCTATCCGTCTCTCCCTTCCTTCCGTCTCTCCCTCTCTCCGTCTCTCCATCTCTCCGTCTCTCCCTCTCTCTCTCTCTCCCTCTCTCCGTCTCCCTCTCTCTCCCTCTCTCTCTCTCTCCCTCTCTCTCTCTCCGTCTCTCTCTCTCTCCCTGTCTCTGTCGGAGGGAGGGGGGAGGACAGGAGGGAGGGGAGGAAGAACGGAGGGAGCGGGGGAGGACAAGGGAGGAGAGGAGAGGAGGAGAGAGGAGGAGGAGAGGGGGGAGGGGAGAGGAGAGGAGGAGGGGAGAGGAGGAGAGGAGGAGAGGGGGGTGGAGGGGGGAGAGGAGGAGAGGGGGGAGAGGAGGAGAGGAGGAGGAGGAGAGAGGAGGAGGAGAGAGGGGAGGAGGAGAGGGGGGAGGGGAGAGGAGGAGAGGAGGAGGAGGAGAGGGGGGGGAGGAGAGGGGGAGAGGAGGAGGAGAGGGGGGAGGGGAGAGGAGGAGAGGAAGAGGGGAGAGGAGAGGAGGAGAGGAGAGGGGGGAGGAGAGGAGAGGAGGAGGGGAAAGGAGGGATGTTGTAGCAGCGGAGGAGGGGGGTCTGTGGAAACGGAGTAGCAGAGAGCCTTGGGGAGTCGTGGGTTTGAGTGAAGCTGATGTGCAGTTAGTGTACAGCGCTGGGCGGGCCTGCATAGCCTTACAGGGGAGGAGCTTGAGGTGGGGGTGATCCTGAGGGGAGGAGCTTGAGGCGGGGGTGATCCTCAGGGGCGGAGCTTGAGGCCGTTCCTGGCACCCGGTTGGCTGCTCGGCTGTGGGAGGGTCAGCAGCACAGACATCAGTTTGTTTTGTTTATTTCCTTTTTTTTAGGTGACGCCTTCTCAAGAGAACGGCTCACAATGTGATTGACGAGATATTCGAGTGACTTACAACCATGAAACTTGTTTTTTCCAAACGTGAACCAGGTCCATCAGAATGGAACGGGTGGCCATCATCAACAAAACATGACGGAGTACTGTGCCTGAGGTCAGGTTGGTTTTCTGAATCCCATTTTCTGATTTCCAATCCCACATCCATACATTTCCCGAGCCATCGCCACTGGCTCTGCTCCCTATTCTAATCCCTAGCATGTCCTCTGCACTGGATGGAAACTGGAATGTCAGCTAGTTTGGAATGCCTTCGAGGTGAGTTATCTCCTAAGAAAATGTTATTCTCCTCATATGTGTGTGTGTGCTTGCGCGTGCATAAGCATGTTTGTGTGTACATGCTTGTGTGTATGTGGAACACATCGCTGCCATAAACATCCGTCATGGGAACAGCGTGGGTGGTGAGAGGTTTAGGACCGCCATTCCGGTCGCGCGCTGCCCTCCCTCTGGAACCACACAGAAACCAGCCCCATGCTGCAAACTGAAAAACATACCGTATAACACAATCACAGCACTTCTTAGTAGCCTCCAAGAAATGAAACATATATAACAATAAATAGTCTTAATATGTCTCATATTATCGGAATGCTGTAATGATTTAATGCCGGTTGGTTTGTTACGCTAGAATGTCTTTGAAACAGGACAAACCAACCCGCTTACTGGTATACTCCCCTGTATGCATCCAACGCTTATCAACATGAGGCCAGAGTAAGTAAGTAAATATCTACTATTTAAGAGAGCCAAGACTGCATTAAAGCCTAAAGCCCCAAGATTCGTTCTCTTGCTATATGATGAGATATAACCATTGAAATGTGAACTATCAATGACATGCTATAGGGTGACACCTAATCTCCATTCAGCTCCAATCAAACAGACAAGATAGCTTGCCATAGATCCTGCTTGTGTCACGCTGAATAGCTTCCCTGCTCCAGGGGCTTTCTTTAATAGGGTTCCTAATTGGAAACGCTATGTGGCACTATTCTGAGAAAGCACGTTCAAGCCGATGCATATTAAAGAGACCACTTGGCTCTTCAAGGCATAAACTCCCATAAAAGGAAACAAGACTGTTTCATAGGATCTTTACAGTAGATAGCAGATAAGACTGTTTCATAGGATCTTTACAGTAGATAGCAGATAAGACTGTTTCATAGGATCTTTACAGTAGATAGCAGATAAGACTGTTTCAGAGGATCTTTACAGTAGATAGCAGATAAGACTGTTTCAGAGGATCTTTACAGTAGATAGCAGATAAGACTGCTTCAGAGGATCTTTAACAGGGACAAATCCTCTCTGCTAAATGTTCTGCAAAGACAAATAAGGTCACTTTTTTAAATTCAGTCCAGGAGACGACCCCGTTGAAGATCTACCAACGCTGTGATGACCGGACGCTGATGTGAATGATGAAGATGGAAGGAGGCAGGACTTAGTTGGACAGCAGATTGAGAAACACATCCCCAGACAGCTGAATGAGTAGCAGATAGAAGAGCAGTGATCAGCCTGATGACGAGCGGAGGGAGACTCTTTACATACCTGCTCTCATCTCAGGTCTTATTGTTTCCACTGCTGTGTTTACATCCCAGTCGCATTACATGTGTTTACATCCCAGTCACATTACGTGTGTTTACATCCCAGTCGCATTACATGTGTTTACATCCCAGTCACATTACATGTGTTTACATCCCAGTCGCATTACATGTGTTTACATCCCAGTCGCATTACATGTGTTTACATCCCAGTCGCATTACATGTGTTTACATCCCAGTCGCATAACATGTGTTTACATCCCAGTCACATTACATGTGTTTACATCCCAGTCGCATTACATGTGTTTACATCCCAGTCGCATTACATGTGTTTACATCCCAGTCGCATTACAGTACATGTGTTTACATCCCAGTCGCATTACATGTGTTTACATCCCAGTCGCATTACATGTGTTTACATCCCAGTCGCATTACATGTGTTTACATCCCAGTCGCATTACATGTGTTTACATCCCAGTCGCATTACATGGCACATACCAGCTGAATAACAGAACATGCCACAATCCAATGTAATTAACAATGCTCAATGGCATTTGGATCATCTCAAGACTGTGTGGTGTGCTGTATTTATTTATAGTGCCCATTGCACTTAAAAAAGTTTGAATTCCCTATTTATTTTTCACCTTCAGTAAATACACAACATTGATTGACGCTCATCTGTGTCTTCTGGGTTTTTTGCAAACTGCGTGAGGCAAAGTTAGCAATTATTTTTTCCTCCAAATTGTTGTTTTTGTTTATGAGCTGGACCAATATGCAGATTTCTGTTTATCTGTTTTTTCCTTGTCATTATTTAAAATACGCTGAGACTCTGATGCAGTGACAGATGGAACAGATGGACGCTGCTGAACGGACCTGCTCACAAACTCTTCCTCTCCATCTGAGACAAAAGCACAGCTTCCAAAACTGAGGCTGAGAGGAGAGAGATAAACACAAACGCTAACCCCCCCCCCACACACACACACACACACACACACACACACACACACACTTGTCCACTTGTTGTCCCACATTGCCTCTGGACCATAATGCCTCTGTTAGACTTCCATATTGCCAGGCGTACTGTAGAGGATTCACATAAAGCATCAACCCTGTGAGGAGCAGGGAGGAACAGACACCGCTCATGAGGGGTACTGAGGTACTTCCATGGGATGCTTTCCAACACTGCAGTGCAACTAATTAAAGTTTTACTAAAACACTACTTATGTAATGAGGTGTCTGTCTGTGTGTGTGTGTGTGTGTGTGTGTGTGTGTGTGTGTGTGTGTGTGTGTGTGTGTGTGTGTGTGTGTGTGTGTGTGTGTGTGTGTCTTTCAAGGACGGACCAAAGCAGAGTGAGTTGAGGGTTTCTAGTGCTCCATCAGTATTCAGAGTCCAGTAAAGGTCAGTAAAGGTCAGTAGAGGTCAGTAAAGTACAGTGGAAATGGAAGGATCAGGCCAAGGCCTCATTAGAGAAGAACCAGCAAACTTTAAACCCCGAACATACTGTATATTACCCATATAAATCCTGAACATACTGTATATTACCCATATAAATCCTGAACATACTGTATATTACCCATATAAATCCTGAACATAGTGTATATTACCCCTATATAAATCCTGAACATACTGTATATAACCCCTATATAAATCCTGAACATACTGTATATAACCCCTATATAAATCCTGAACATACTGTATATAACCCATATATAAATCCTGAACATACTGTATACAACCCCTATATAAATCCTGAACATACTGTATATTACCCCTATATAAATCCTGAACATACTGTATATAACCCCTATTTTTTGTTGTTGAAAATGTTGATTCCCCCCCCAATCAAAGATACGTGTATAAATGTTTCATATGTATCTAATCATCTTGGTTCTGACTTTGGAATGTGTTTGATACTGAATTATGCATGAGGGCACTAGTTTATGAGTGACTGAGGAGCAGCTGCTCCAGGGAGAATATCAACACATTCCTATTTTTGACCTCATCACAATGAAGCTCGAGGCTTTGGCTCATTCCCGTGTAAAAAAGGCCTTTAGTTGACCATTATGGATCTCCCACTGGCTTTGCATCACTAAGGAAGAGATAACTACTAACGGGATCTTGAGCTTGTTAGGATGCTGGAGCGTTTGAGAGGTGGAAGGTTATTTTGAGGATGAGTGGTGTTGCCAGGCGGAGCACGCTCTCCCACTCTGGCTCTCACCACTACCAGGAGGACCAGGACAGACCAGTACCAGGACCAGGACAGACCAGTACCAGGACAGACCAGGACCAGGACAGACCAGGACCAGGAAAGACCAGTATCAGGACAGACCAGTACCAGGACAGACAGGACAGACCAGTACCAGGACCAGGACAGACCAGTACCAGGACAGACCAGGACCAGGACAGACCAGTAGCAGGACAGACAGGACAGACCAGCACCAGGACAGACCAGTACCAGGACAGACCAGAACCAGGACAGACCAGCACCAGGACAGACCAGTACCAGGACAGACCAGCACCAGGACCAGGACAGACCAGTATCAGGACAGACCAGGACCATGACAGACCAGTACCAGGACCAGGACAGACCAGTACCAGGACAGACCAGTACCAGGACAGAACAGTACCAGGACAGACCAGTATCAGGACAGACCAGCACCAGGAGAGACCAGTACCAGGACAGACCACCACCAGGACCAGGACAGAGCAGTACCAGGAGAGACCAGTACCAGGACCAGGACAGAGCAGTACCAGGAGAGATCAGTAAGGAAGAGATAACTACTAACGGGATCTTGAGCTTGTTAGGATGCTGGAGCGTTTGAGAGGTGGAAGGTTATTTTGAGGATGAGTGGTGTTGCCAGGCGGAGCACGCTCTCCCACTCTGGCTCTCACCACTACCAGGAGGACCAGGACAGACCAGTACCAGGACCAGGACAGACCAGGACCAGGACAGACCAGGACCAGGACAGACCAGTATCAGGACAGACCAGTACCAGGACAGACAGGACAGACCAGTACCAGGACCAGGACAGACCAGTAGCAGGACAGACAGGACAGACCAGCACCAGGACAGACCAGTACCAGGACAGACCAGAACCAGGACAGACCAGCACCAGGACCAGGACAGACCAGGACCAGGACAGACCAGTACCAGGACAGACCAGCACCAGGACAGACCAGTACCAGGACAGTGATGGCCAATGGGCATGAACCACATGTGCACATGCACACAAATATACACTCACACATGAGCACAGAAGCACACACACACACACACACACACACACACACACTCATGTACAACTCGTGTATTGATAAATAGAAAATGCTTTGAAATGATGAAGTGAGTCCTGGTCCTGAACGGTGGTGTGTGTCTGCGCTGTGGCTGGAAGGTCAGTAGTCATGTTTCACATGAGGATCTGATGGAAGGAAAGCCCAGATACTGGGAAAGACTTTGGCCCGGACTGGAACAATAACCTACAGTACAATGTTATTGGGCCTTTTCACTACGATTAGTCTGCCTAAGACTGGGGAGATCTAACCAAGATAAAAACTATTATAAGATAGTCTTTCATACAGTAAGAACAAAGTCGGGGAAGGGGATCGAATAGAAAGCAAGAGAGGGCAAAGGAAGAAAGAGAGATGGAGAGAGAGATTGAATTAAATACAACATTTCTTCATCCTTCCAGATGACCTACGAGCTAAAACTCTTCCTGGAGAAGAGCGTTCTACTGCACAACTAGCAGGGGAATTTGCAACTAGATGATCTTCTCTATGTACTGTTTATTATTATTATTAGTAGTAGTAGTAGTAGAAGTAGTAGTAGTAGTAGTAGTAGTAGTAGTAGTGTCAATAATAATAATAATACTTAGTTTTATACATTCTTGATATTATTCATAATAATAATAGTAATAATAGTAATAATAAGAATAAGAATGTTCTCTGTAAAGCGCATTGTGTTGCCTCTGGGTATGAAATGCGCTATACAAATAAAGCTTTGATTGATTGATTGAAGAAGAATATAAAGTTGTGGTTTTTTTTGGTCTTGGGGGCTTGTGGGACTGTCTTGCATGTGTCATGGGTTTTTGATGTTGCTGATCTTTGCGTTGTGTTTTAGTTATTGCAATGGGCCACTTGATGTTATGTGTGCTATGCTGCTATATGTTGTTCTAGTATGTGTTGCGCTTCTTTTTGTTCAGTATGACTTTGATCTTCTTTTATCTTTTACTTCTTTTACTTTCTTTCCATCAGCTTGCCCACAGACGGCGGATGAAAATGATCTTTTATGGCTAAATCTGGCACATTTACCTAGTGTTTATTAATGTCCACTGTTTTAAATAAATAAACTTCAAACTACTACAGTAAACTAAAAACTGACAGATTATTACAAAGTCTGACGCCGCAAGCGGGGGTGGAGTTTCTCAGAGTCTTTGTTCTTGGTTTTGACAGCTGATTGTTCTTGTTAAGGAACTGGGCCATCCTTTCTCCCTCACAAGGAGGTCCAGGATGTTGTCAGGGAGGAGGAGGAGGTCCAGGATGTTGTCAGGGAGGAGGAGGAGGTCCAGGATGTTGTCAGGGAGAAGGTCCAGGATGTTGCCAGGGAGGAGGTCCAGGATGTTGCCAGGGAGGAGGTCCAGGATGTTGTCAGGGAGGAGGAGGAGGTCCAGGATGTTGTCAGGGAGGAGGAGGAGGTCCAGGATGTTGTCAGGGAGGAGGAGGAGGTCCAGGATGTTGTCAGGGAGGAGGTCCAGGATGTTGCCAGGGAGGAGGAGGAGGTCCAGGATGTTGTCAGGGAGGAGGAGGAGGTCCAGGATGTTGTCAGGGAGGAGGAGGAGGTCCAGGATGTTGTCAGGGAGGAGGAGGAGGTCCAGGATGTTGTCAGGGAGGAGGAGGAGGTCTAGGATGTTGTCAGGGAGGAGGAGGAGGTCCAGGATGTTGTCAGGGAGGAGGTCCAGGATGTGGTCAGAGAGGAGGAGGAGGTCTAGGATGTTGTCAGGGAGGAGGTCCAGGATGTTGTCAGGGAGGAGGAGGAGGTCCAGGATGTTGTCAGG
>NC_140242.1:5656303-5664719 GCF_949987555.1 Borostomias antarcticus | reverse complement strand
GAGAGAGAGAGAGAGAGAGGAGAGAGAGAGAGAGAGGGGGAGAGAGAGAGAGAGTGGGAGAGAGAGAGAGAGAGAGGGAGAGAGGGAGAGAGAGAGAGAGGGGGAGAGAGAGAGAGAGTGGGAGAGAGAGAGAGAGAGAGAAGAGAGAGAGAGAGAGATGGAGAGAGAGAGAGAGAGCCCCTATGCTAGCCTGAGGGTGTCTGGTTGATCTGCATCTCTGGTTCATCAGAGTTAAGCCACAGGAACGACCCCCTGCCAGTCTCACTGGGAGAACCCTGCCTCTACAAGCACACAGAACACAGAACCCTGCCTCTACAAGCACACAGAACACAGAGAACCCTGCCTCTACAAGCACACAGAACACAGAACCCTGCCTCTACAAGCACACAGAACACAGAACCCTGCTTCTACAAGCACACAGAACACAGAACCCTGCCTCTACAAGCACACAGAACACAGAACCCTGCCTCTACATGGGAGATGAGATGAACAGAACCTATTTTCTTGCCTTATGGTACCAATGACCGATTATGTTTTTTAGGTGTATCTCTCGAATTTCTCGGTTTCACTTCATCAAATCCTGGTGCAGTGTGTAGAATACAGACACTACGAGTTAGCTTGGGCATCACTTTATGTTTCCAAGCCTTCAGTGCGGTTCTTTGCTCAATGAAGAAATACTCTTGAGTTCAGATATAACTGATACTATAGCAGCATCTACGCTAATCTCTAGGAGCCGCCATTGTTTTAAAATGAGCAGCTTCTCGCAGTCATCACACCAAAACCACACCACATACCGAAATTGGGTGGCTGCTAGTATTTCCTCAAAGAACGCTGACTGGCCGAGTGGCTGTTTTCTGATCGGGCACAAAAGGATCTCTATGGAGCTTTGCCAGACTGATGAGTGGAGTGAAATAGTGTGAGCTGGCGAGATCGTGATTAACCCATTTTTTTTACAGGCCATTCTGCCCGAACCTGTAGAGCCCTTTTCTGGAAATTTCTGTCACAGAGTATTGTTCAGGAGAGATTCAATGGCAACATTCTAAGTTTAACAAAGTTTATTACATGCAAGCAGGCAAGCAGCACAGTAGTCACATACAATACATACAAACAGCACAGTAACATACAAACACCCCCAATAACCCGTCTAGAGAAGAGGACCAGTAACATACAAACACCCCCAATAACCCGTCTAGAGAAGAGGACCAGTAACATACACACACCCCCAATAACCCGTCTAGAGAAGAGGACCAGTAACATACACACACCCCCAATAACCCGTCTGGAGAAGAGGACCAGTAACATACACACACCCCCAATAACCCGTCTGGAGAAGACGACCAGTAACATACAAACACCCCCAATAACCCGTCTGGAGAAGAGGACCAGTAACATACACACACCCCCAATAACCCGTCTGGAGAAGAGGACCAGTAACATACACACACCCCCAATAACCCGTCTGGAGAAGGGGACCATCAGATCTCAGATGCTTCATGCACACAGCAGTCTGCAATGTGAGATATGGCTGCCCAGATCTGTGGTTACAGTCAACATTTATACAGTCAAAAACAACCTTGGTGTCTGGGCCGATTCCCAGCCCTCGCCTCCCACCCCCCAGGCCAGCTGGATTCCTGTTTTGTCCACAGAGAGAGTGGCAAGGCTGGGGTGCGAGCAGAGACAGTCACTTCTACAAAAACAAAAAATTACATAGTACACAGCATTCTTTCTCTAGCCAAGGTATGAGAGGCCAGTTCTGTGGCCTAAACAACAGACACTTAAAGAGATCTAACTCAGGTCTAGTATGTCAAATAAATTCAAATAATGTCTAATAACACAGCATTTTCCATTACAACAGTTATAGTTGTGTCTGAGTCTTGCAGGCTTGTGGAAACGACTGCGCTCATTTGCACCCATGCAGCGATACGCATAAAAACAAAAGGAAAGAAAAAAGAAGTGTATTGCCACCAGAAGAACTAGCTTTCTCTGGAATGGACTAGCAGCTGGAGACGGAGCGGCCCAATGGGATACGTCTCACTTTTCAGACCCCAGGAATGGACCCTGGATATTGTGAGTGTTGCATGCTGGTCGCGGACCAGCAGGCGTGTCTTATGGGTTTCAGTCGGTGCTCCCGTGTGACGCTGAGAGGGAAGGCAGCGTGGAAATAGGAATTCATCCATAATATTGATATTTTCATTGCCTGGTGAAAAAATCATTTTTCAGCAATTATCCAGGCGTTTCCCTAATCAGCTGGGGTGGCAAGCCATGGAGGAGGGATTTCACGTGTGTGTGTGTGTGTGTGTGTGTGTGTGTGTGTTTGTGTGAAAGAGAGAGAGAGAGAGAGAGAGAGAGAGAAAGAGAGAGAGAGTGATCAGTTCTTTCAGCTGTGAAAGAAATAAACCACCCTATGCTGTATGTATTTTCATTCTGCAGAGAGATGGCTTTCTGAATAAGAAACTGGAGGAAATTGTAAATGGCTTTTGAAAGACAATACAAAAGCAGATTGCCAAAGGTTCTGCTAAAGCAATATCCTGCACTAGACCATATTTATGTGAGTGTGTGTGAGTGTGTGTGTGTGTGTGTGTGTGTGTGTGTGTGTGTGTGTGTGTGTGTCTGTGTATTTTCTCTGCTTTCTGGTGCTACAGCTGTCTCGCCATTGAGAGGCTAGCGAGGAGAATGACTCTCTATAGGATGCTGTTGAACGATGTTTGTGCTCGCTCGCTCCCCTCATCTCAACTCCGTTTCTACCACTCTACACACACACACACACACACACACACACACACACACACACACACACCAGCTCGCTCCCCTCATCTCAACTCTGTTTCTACCACTCTACACACACACACACACACACACAATCACACACACACACGTCATAAGGGGAAAAAGGGTGGGAAATAGCTGCCTCCAGCCTTGGTATTCTCACACTGCCTCACGGCTGAAGTGTGAAGTGTTTTATCCTCTCCCCCGAAGGGAGGAGACTAGCAGTCTCTGTCATCCTGACAGCGCAGAGGGAACAGAAGGAGAGATAGAGGGGGAGAGAGGGGGAGAGAGGGAACAGAAGGAGAGAGAGAGGGGAAGAGAGGGGAGAGAGGGAACAGAAGGAGAGAGAGAAGGGGAGAGAGAGGGAGAGAGGGAACAGAATGAGAGAGAGAGGGGGAGAGAGGGAACAGAATGAGAGAGAGAGGGAGAGAGAGAGGGAGTGAGAGGGGGAGAGAGGGAGGGAGAGGACAGGAAAGGAGCCAGACAAAGACTGGAGGAACACGACACAGAAACCTGCCATGCATCTGGATGAAAGGGACAAGGGGAGATACACTCGAGATCTCCCCATCTCTCTCCTCCTTTAATCTCTCTGACAGGACATCTCTCTCCCTCACAGAGCAGACGTTTTTCTCACAGAGCAGCACACCTCAACCCCCCCGCCGCTGTTCCTTCCTCCTCAACCCCCCCACTGCTCCTGCCTCCTCAACCCCCCCGCTGCTCCTTCCTCCTCAACCCCCCCGCCGTTCCTTCCTCCTCAACCCCCCCGCCGTTCCTTCCTCCTCAACCCCCCCACTGTTCCTTCCTCCTCAACCCCCCCGCTGCTCCTTCCTCCTCAACCCCCCCGGCTGCTCCTTCCTCCTCAACCCCCCCCCCGCTGCTCCTCTCTGGGGAGAGGAGGAAGCGCTACAGCCAGAGAAATACACAAACAAACAAACAAACAAGCAGTCTACTAAAACAGTCAGTATACTCTATAAAATGTTATTTTCTATGCCCTTTGGAAAAAGGGCTTTCATTAAAAATATATATGTTTTACTGTAGTAAAAGCAGAAGAATTCTCAAATGGCGGAACACCTTTCAGGTCAGACAGAACCATACTGGGCTCCCAATTGCACCTTTTGGCCTTGAGAACAGTTCCATCTGGAACCTTTTTTTCAGAGGGTTCCTTTACTGTAACAGAATATTCCTATATAATACTAAAATAACATAAGCCCATAGTATAATGTATTTCTCTCCTTTTGTCTTTCTTTGCTTCTTTCTCTTTGATTCTCTCTTTCTTCCTCTCTCCATCGTTTTCCTCTCTTCCCCTCCGTATGAAGTAAAGCGGTGTTTGAGCGGTGATGACTGATACTGATTCTGACTGATTCTGATTCTGGCTGATTCTGATTCTGACTGATTCTAATTCTGACTGATTATGATTATGATTATAATTCTGATTCTGACTGATTCTGATTCTGACTGATTCTGATTCTGATTCTGATTGATTCTGATTCTGATTCTGAATGATTCTGATTCTAATTCTGATTCTGATTCTGATTCTGATTCTGATTCTGATTCTGATTCTAATTCTGATTCTGATTCTGATTCTGATTCTGACTGATTCTGATTCTGACTGATTCTGATTCTGGCTGATTCTGATTCTGTCTGATTATGATTCTGACTGATTATGATTCTGACTGATTATGATTCTGACTGATTATGATTATGATTCTGACTGATTCTGATTCTGACTGATTCTAATTCTGACTGATTCTGATTCTGACTGATTCTGATTCTGACTGATTCTAATTCTGATTCTGACTGATTCTGATTCTGACTGATTCTGATTCTGACTGATTCTAATTCTGACTGATTCTGATTCTGACTGACTGTCCCGCCCGGTGTGAGACTCAGATTGATGGCTTAACTGACCGCTCTTCCAGCTCCCTAGCGTGGACAGGGTCCAGGTTTGCAGCGTATCGCAATGCGCTGTCTGTGCTCATCGGACTGAAGGTAAGGTTGGTTCTGCTGACTAGAATCTTGAATCTGCAGACAGAATCTATCTCCTCCTCTCCGTTCACCAGGATGTGACACATCTGCCTGGAGTTCCCACGCCGCAGGGTGGCAGGGAACACGTCTATCGTCTATCTATCTAAACACACAAACACACACACACTTCCAAAGTGGGCAGGGAACTTGTCAGCGAATTGAGATGGCTACAAAGACAGAAGAGAAAGTAGATAACAATAACAAACACAATAACACACCTGCTCACTGACAATTCAACTCAGACATAAACAGAGGAGCACACACACCTGGTGATTTATACGAGCTAAATACCACTCTAACACATTATGCCGATATAAATTCCAGTATAATTCCAGGACTTAAGGGGAAATGGGAAGCTTAACATATTGTGGCAAGCTGTCAATCGCTCCCTCCAGAGCTGAAACTTGAGCGCTGCCCCTGGTCAGAATCTGATCTCCTCCTGCTCAGTTTGGACTGAAGGTCAGGAGATATCGACTTGAGCCCTGAGGTGAACACTGTGCCTGCCCAGTCTAATATCAGCTCAAACTGAGTTAACCAGTTATTGTGTGTGTGTGTGTGTGTATGTGTGTGTGTGTGTGTGTGTGTGTGTGTGTGTGTGTGTGTGTGTGTGAGAGAGAGAATTCACTCTTTGAAGTTCATGAGTGTGTACTCATAGAAAGAGAGAAAAAGAGAGTGAATGTGTGTGTGTGTGTGTGTGTGTGTGTGTGTGTGTGTGTGTGTGTGTGTGTGTGTGCGTGTGTGTGAGTGTGTGTGTCAGAGCTCCAGGCGCCTAGTAACAGAGGATGTGTCTTAATAACGGTGATCTATCATGATGTCTGCAGAGGCAGCAGCAGCAAGGTTAGAGGGTGAGGAGGAGGGCTCAGGAAAACTCCCCTCTGAAAGAACACACACACACCAACACACACACACACACACCAACCCCCCCCACACACACACATCAACACCTACACACACACCCACACACCAACACCCACACACACACACACACACACCACCAACACCCACACACACGCACACCAACACCCTCCACACACACACTAACACCCACACCCACACACCCCACACACACCCACGCACAGCAACCCCCCCCCCCCCCCACACACACACACACACACACACCCACGCACACCAACCCCCCCCCCCTGACACACACACACCCACGCACAACAACACCCCTCCACCCCACACACACACACACACACACCAACACCCTGGAAATGTCTATTACCTCTCAACACGAACCATTCATCTTCAGCACAATGTAGATAGCGGACGTTGTTTTTAGTCAACATTTATGGGCTCAGCACAGCAATAAGTTGTGTTTTATTGAGCAGCGCTGAAGGCAGCGTGGCCCAGAGACGCACTTCCATTAGGCTGACATATGAAACGGCCATGCTCAATGGCTCTGCACGCCTCTCCCCTTTTGCTCCCATCTTCTTATTTCCTCCCTGCTCTCTTCTTTTCATCTTATTTCCTCCCTGCTCTCTCTCTCTCTCTCTTCTCTTCATCTTTTCTGTCCTCCCCTGATTTTTGTTCCTTCTCTCCTCTCGAAAAAAAAAATTATACCTAATTAAACTCGACTCAATACCTCTTGAAAGGCTGAATGCTGGGTGATACACTCTCTTTCTCCTTCTCTCTCTCTCTTTCTCTCTCTCTCTGCCTCTCTCTCTCTCCTTCTCTCTCTCTCTCTCTCTCATCATCCTTTCTTTCTCTTCCTGGGCTGCTGAATACTTGCTGATGACTGTTAAGCCCAGGAGAGGTGGTGGAGCTGAGGGGGATGTGACGAGTGTTGGAGATAAGTATCTAACTAATACATGCAGCTCATGACAACTGGGACACAGAGAATCTAATGGAGTTAAATGAGACGTTCCATCTGGCTTCTCCTGTGGGCGCTACTGTTTATCCGCAGGTGGAGGGAAGAAGAAGAACCAATGCAATATCTAACTGTGGGGGGGGTTAGTAGTAACAGAATATACGTTGGCTCGTTTTGGTCATGGCGACTTGGCGTCAAAAGACGCTTTGAGGATGGGTCTGTGTGTGTGTGTGTGTGTGTGTGTGTGTGTGTGTGTCTATGGTCCCACAGTGTTGTGGGACAAGTGTGCCAGTGAGCCTGAACCTGGAGTGTTTTTCACTCTTCTTCCTCCTTTCAAGCTGTAGAAAAACCTTTTCATCCATTTTCTAAATTCCCTCAGGTGATCTTTTCTGAGAAAACTCTCTCTCTCTCTCTCTCTCTCTCTCTCTCTGTCTCTGTCTCTCTCTCTGTCTCTCTGTCTCTCTCTCTCTCTCTCTCTCTCGCTCTCTCTCTGTATTCTCTGTTCCTCTGTTGCTCTCTCCCTCTCTCTGTTGCTCTCTCTCCCTCTCTCTCTCTCTATTGCTCTCTCTCTCTCTCTGTTGCTCTCTCCCCCGCTCTCTCTGTTGCTCTCTCCCTCTCCCACTCTCTCTCTCTGTTGCTCTCTCCCTCTCTCTCTCTGTTGCTCTCTCTCTCTCTCTCTGTTGCTCTCTCTCCCCTCTCTCTCTCTGTTGTCCCCCTCCTCTCTCTCTGTTGCTCTCTCTCTCTGTTGCTCTCTCTCTCTCTCTCTGTTGCTCTCTCTCTCTCTCTCTCTCTCTGTTGCTCTCTGTCTTTCTCTCTCTCTCTCTCTCTCTCTCTGTTGCTCTCAATTCAATTCAATTCAATGGGCTTTATTGGCATAAAAGAACACATGTTCATATAAGCAACAGTGGAATTACAGAAATATACAAACAATTTAAGTTAAAATAAAAAGGAAAAGTAATGTGCTAGAAGGTGAATAAGAGGGTGTGTTGTCTCCAACTGTGAAGGGTCTGGGTTGCTGCGTGTTCAGCTCCCATACCCAGACCCAGCCCCGGGGAGTGAGTATCAGTAGTTATGTGTTCAGCTCCCATACCCAGACCCAGCCCCGTGGAGTGAGTATCAGTAGTTATGTGTTCAGCTCCCATACCCAGACCCAGCCCCGTGGAGTGAGTATCAGTAGTTATGTGTTCAGCTCCCATACCCAGACCCAGCCCCGGGGAGTGAGTATCAGTAGTTATGTGTAAGTAATTAAGTGTGTGTGTGTACCTGGTCTTGGAATGTATAAGTGAATGTATGTGATCACTGTATCAGTATATTATTGACTCTAAGTATAAAATAACAGAAAAGAGAATTAACAAAACATTTCTTTACAGAAACATTCCTTAACTATATAATTGAGTTATACATACTACTTATATTTTAGTATACACACACAAATACATACTTCCTATACTCTAATAATAATAGTCAGAACCTGTTACACCCCCTCTCTCTCTCTCTCTCTCTCTCTCTCTCTCTCTCTCTCTCTCTCTCTCTCTCAATGTCTCTCTGTTGCTCTCTCTCTGTTTTTGGTCTCTTTATCCATCTATTCTATTCTATTCTATTGTAAAGAGGCACATTTCAAGCCAATGAGGAAATCTGAGGCCATGAGTATGTCTCTGTTGCAGAGATGGCTTTGGGGGGTGGGAGGTGTGTGTGTGTCTGGTGGGGGTTGGGGGAGGGGGGCACACATACACAACACAAATACAGCAGCACAATGCCTATAACTGGAATAGCGTCTGGGTGAAGTGCCTTGCTCAAGAGTACAGTGGGGCG
>NC_140242.1:5641303-5651303 GCF_949987555.1 Borostomias antarcticus | reverse complement strand
AAGTGGCGCAACACCAGTAACACCGTCACTAATTCTTAGAGATTGATGTGGCGCCGTTCCCCGATGGCCCACAAACCACCTCCAGCCTGTGACAGACATGCACCACCCCAGCCGCCTAGAGACGCGTCTGGGAAAACGGCGACGTGAGCCGACACTCTGCCTATTGGAACGCCATGCGCTGTTACGCACCGGTCCCTCCGAATAGATGATTTCCGCTTCCAACCGGTACCAAGAGCCGTCTGTGTCTCGCAGGATCTAGACGGAACCGTGCAAACCACCTCTGGGCAGCAGGCCCAGGGACACCACCACATGGGCCGCTGCCAAGAGGTCTAGAAGGCGCATGATTGACATAACCGAGACCTTCAGAGGTGGACGGAAAACGCTGAGACATTTCTCCAGCGTTTCCCTCCTTGGATCGGACAGACACGCTCTCATTGTGCCCGTTTCTAGAAGTAAACAGTCTGGCAGGCCGGCCACAGAGCACTCTTCTCCCAGTTTACCGCAAACCCCAGGTCGATCAGATGTCTCACCACGGCGGCGGTGTGCGTCAGAGCTAACAAAGGCGACGGAGACAGAACCAGCAGGTCGTCCAGGTACGCTAGGATCCTGACGCCCTGCCGGCGCAGCGGTCTCAACGCTGCCTCCATGCAAGAGTAGGTTGGAGAAGGTTCCTTGGAGAAGGTTCTGGGGACAAGCACATAACCAAACAGGAGTCTGGTATACTCGTACGCCACTCCCAGGAAGGCAAAACGCAAAAACATCCGATGCCGAGGAGTTATCGGTACGTGGATGTAAGCGTCTTTGAGGTCTATGCTGGTGCAAAAATCGCCGGGAAGGCCTCACGCTTCCCGTCTTCTTCAGCACGAGGAAGCAACGGGAATAACACCCCTCGTTCCTCTGCTCCAACGGGACCCCAGTCGACACTCCCTTCGATAAAAGCTCCACAATCTCTGCTGACAGAGCTGCAGCTTGAACAGGACGCACTATCACCGTCTCCACCACGGCCCCGAAGGGCGGAGGGGGCAGCAAAACTCTAACCCCTCTGTTAGAACGCGCTGTGACCAGCTGTCCAGGAGGCTCCTCCTGCCAGACTGTTAAGCGATCTGAAGAAAGAGGCAGTGCGGGAGATCGCAGCATCATATTGAGGAACCTGCCGTAGTTCAACATGGCCCTGACCAGCGGTGGGAAGTGAGGGCTGAGAACTCACTCAGACACCACGGTTGCTCCCTTTGACTGTATACCTGTAAATGTTGACTGTAACCACAGATCTGGGCCGCCGTATATCACATTGCAGACTACTGTGTGCATGAAGCAACTGAGATCTGACGGTCACCTTCTCCAGACGGGTTATTGGGGGTGTGTGTATGTTACTGGTCCTCTTCTCCAGACGGGTTATTGGGGGTGTTTGTATGTTACTGGTCCTCTTCTCTAGACGGGTTATTGGGGGTGTTTGTATGTTACTGGTCCTCTTCTCCAGACGGGTTATTGGGGGTGTTTGTATGTTACTGGTCCTCTTCTCCAGACGGGTTATTGGGGGTGTGTGTATGTTACTGGTCCCCTTCTCCAGACGGGTTATTGGGGGTGTTTGTATGTAACTGTGCTGTTTGTATGTATTGTATGTGGCTATTGTTCTGCTTGCGTTCTTGCATGTAATAAACTTTGTTAAACTTAGAACGTTGGCATTCAACTCTCTCCTGAACAATACTTTTGTCAACTGAAATTCCCACGGCACTAGCCAATAGGAGCTAGCCCTGTGGGGTGCTCCACAAAATAGGACAAATTGTTTTGGGAAATCAGTGATGCTACCCAGCCCTAGTATGTCTGTATGTATGTATCTATGTGTGTGTGTGTGTGTGTATGCGCGCGCTTGTGCGTGCATGTATAATATATATGTTACGGTGATTGTGAGAAAACGGGGAATGTGAGCTTTTCCCGGTTAATGCGCACATTCCCCGACCTCGCGGGGAATGTAGGAGAAACATGTGCGTTTCTCACATCTCCTGGGAAATGTGCACATTCCCTGACCTTGCGGGAGATGTGAGAAATTGGTTAGTATTTCTCACATCTCCCGCAAGGTCGGGGATTGTGCACATTAACCGGGAAATGCTTACAATTCCCGACCTTGCGGTAAATCTAGCAAAGTCCAACCGTATGCAAAACTTCTGCGCAGCCAGGTGGTGGGAGAGGGCTCGTGCGCTTAGAACGAGAGGCGCTTGACATTTTGCCCATGGTTTTCGAATAGCATCAATTGCATTAATGGAAACATTAAATTGGGTCTAATTATACGTGTTGAAAGTTAAGATAATTAATCTACAAGCTGCTAGGCTACGCAACACAATAAGCAAAACAATCTCACTGTTTCACTAGTCCGACTCCTCTGTTTCACTCGCCCCGCACGGCAGGGACGAGAGAAACAATGCACATCTTCTGTTCTCGGCCGTCTTGAATTGAACTGTTACACCACAGAACGATATAACTAATAGGTTAGTAAAGGACATGTACAAGTTGTTTGTCATCCAAAAATGTAATCTCCATCTTTATTAATTTCTGTGTATTAATGAAACACCAAAAAGTGTTTCATTCGTCCCGGTCCTCCCCTACAGTTAATAACAGTCTGTGGTCTACTTTGAACAGTAATATAGCCTATGCTGCACACAGTGTAAGTAGTATTAGGAGGATAGGCCTACACTGGTGATCAAGTTAACAAACGCAAAAGGAACATTGCAACAACAGGAAGGTGGGAACCTCCAAAGGAACCCTACACGTTAGCTAGCCGAAAGACAGACGAAAAGATGAAAAAAAGCAGGTGTGCGCCAGTAACGATAGCCCAACTACCGTGGGTGCCTCTTATGGTGCACGCCCTCTGAGGCGTCACATGAGCCCTCTCCCACCACCCGGCTGCGCAGAAGTTTTGCATACGGTTGCGCTTTCCTAGATTTACCGCAAGGCCGGGAATTGTAAGCATTCTCAAGCATCACAAGCACACTCACACACACACACACACACACACATACACACACACGATCATGGAGGAATAGAACTGGACTCACCTATGGTAGCGTCAGAGAGGCATCATACGCAGCACCAAAGGAAAGAGGACAGACTGTTACTACAGTTACCGCACGTCCCAGCTGACTTCACACAGACAAGAGCAGACCAGTCAGAGATTTAACGTGTGTGTGTGTGTGTGTGTGTGTGTGTGTGTGTGTGTGTGTCTGTCGATTATCCAGCAAACAACCCTCTTCATGGCGTGCCAGTGTCAACTACTTAACAGTGTGAAATTGCATTGTTAACAGAATATCAGTCACAATCTATGTCCCCCATCAACAAGCCAAGCACAGAAGTATACTTGTTATGTACACTTGCATTGGTCTCTACTTATGGAGATTGGTGCCACACACTTGACAAAGTGATTGAGTTTGATCAATGTTTGGGTGTTCCTGAGCAGAAAGGCCTTCTGGGTAGATTATGTTGCCATGACGATGTGCTCATTAACAGCTGCTCTGCTTCATTACCTGCTGGTCCTCAGCCAATGAGATCATACATCAAGGACCACGCACACGCGCGCGCGAGCACACAGACACACGCACACACACACACACGCACACACACACACACACACACACACACACACACACACATATAAAACACAAACTTGTCAGCCTGTAGAGTTATGCCTCCAATCTGGCAACCTCCCCTTGAGAGTTCATCTCTCTGCGCTGTGGTAACAGTAAGGCAGGCGGCACAGTGAGGACCCATTAGAGAACTTTCTGAAACTCAAGTGCTTGATTACACCTCGCATGCCACATCACTGCCTGTTTTTGATTGGTTAATTAGCCACACAGCTTTCCCAGCCATCTGCTAACCCTCACAACTGTTGACACAAAAACACACACACACACAAATTTGCACGCATGCACACACACACACACACACATGCATGTGCACGGAACACCCCCCCCCCCCCTCTCACACACACACACACATGCGCGCAGGCACACAGACGCACACACAGGCGCACTCTGCACCAGCCAGTCTGTCTCTAAGACCAATCACTGGATGAGACGTTTTCCTAACAGCATTTGCCTGTGTTCGTTACCCCCCTCCTCTCCTCTCAGTCAGGAGTCAGGAACCTAACCCCCCCCCCCCCCTCCTCTCCTCTCAGTCAGGAGTCAGGAACCTAACCCCCCCCCCCCCTCCTCTCCTCTCAGTCAGGAGTCAGGAACCTAACCCCCCCCCCCTCCTCTCCTCTCAGTCAGGAGTCAGGAACCTAACCCCCCCCCCCCCCCTCCTCTCCTCTCAGTCAGGAGTCAGGAACCTAACCCCCCCCCCCTCCTCTCCTCTCAGTCAGGAGTCAGGAACCTAACCCCCCCCCCCCTCCTCTCCTCTCAGTCAGGAGTCAGGAACCTAACCCCCCCCCCCCCCCCTCCTCTCCTCTCAGTCAGGAGTCAGGAACCTAACCCCCCCCCCCTCCTCTCCTCTCAGTCAGGAGTCAGGAACCTAACCCCCCCCCCTCCTCTCCTCTCAGTCAGGAGTCAGGAACCTAACCCCCCCCCCCCCCTCCTCTCCTCTCAGTAAGGAGTCAGGAACCTAATCCCCCCCCCTCCTCTCAGTCAGGAGCCAGAACCTAACCCCCCCCCCCCCCTCTCCTCTCAGTCAGGAGTCAGGAACCTACCCCCCCCCCCCCCCTCCTCTCCTCTCAGTCAGGAGCCAGGAACCTAATCCGTGTGAACGTGCACCAACACAATGAGGGATTAACGTTTCTATTGAACTGTCATCCTGCAGTCCCGTTCACAGACTCTCTTCAAAAACAAGATTTGCCTTCTCAAGTGTTCAGCGTCAATAGCTGCAACACCCACTTCTGTACCAGAGCACAACCGGAACAGTGTAACTGCATAGGAAAGAGCGCTGTTGCGTCCACAGTGGGCCCCCTGGGCCCCCACCAGCAGGCTCCCTGGGCCCCCACCAGCAGGCCCCCTGGGCCCCCACCAGCAGACCCCCTGAGCCCACACCAGCAGACCCCCTGAGCCCCCACCAGCAGACCCCCTGGGCCCCAACCAGCAGACTCCCTGAGCCCCACCAGCAGACCCCCTGAGCCCCCACCAGCAGACCCCCTGGGCCCCCACCAGCAGACCCCCTGGGCCCCCACCAGCAGGCCCCCTGGGCCCCCACCAGCAGACCCCCTGAGCCCCACCAGCAGACCCCCTGGGCCCCCACCAGCAGACCCCCTGGGCCCCCGCCAGCCTCAGCACTAACGCCAAAACCACCTGGCGGCTCAGTCTAGAACAGTAACTCCTGCTCTACACTGAGGGGGATGTGGAAGTGAAGGTCTAGAACAGTAACTCCTGCTCTACACTGAGGGGGATGTGGAAGTGAAGGTCTAGCAGGACCCAGCAAGCAACACCACGGCAGTCATGCACACACCATTAGCTAGCAGGTTGAACAACAAGGACAAGAGCACATGCACACGCACATGCACACACACGCACACACACAGACACACAGACAAAGACACACACACACACACACACAGACAGACCATGCAGGCGCACAGAGACACAAGCACATAAACACAAACACACACGCACGCGCACACACACACCCACACACACACACACACACACACACACACACACACACACACACACACACACACACACACACACACGTACACACATCCGCAAACTACAGAGCCTTGAACCCAGATGTAAAGAATGCAGTTAATATTTGATGAGCGACAGAGATGGATGGCAGTATCATTCCATTATGTTGGGTTTGTGTGATGGTGTGTGTGTGTGTGTGTGTGTGTGTGTGTGTGTGTGTGTGTGTGTGTGTGTGTGTGTGTGAGTGTGTGTGTGTGTCAGAGAGAGAAAGAGAGCGTATTAGGTACTGTAGTATGTGTGTAGGCGTGTGTGATCCTGTGTGTATATGTGTGTGTGTGTGTGTGTGAGTGTGTGTGTGTGAGTGTGTGTGTGTGAGTGTTTGTGTGTGTGTGTGTGTGTGTGTGTGTGTGTGTGTGTGTGTGTGTGTGTGTGTGTGTGAGTGTGAGTGTGTGTGTGTGTGTGTGTGTGTGTGTGTGTGTGTGTGAGTCAGAGACAGAGAAAGAGTGTATTATGTGCTGTAGTATGCGTGTAGGTGTGTGTGGTGAAAATACTGAATGTGTTTTGATTGTCATGATTGATGGTGCTAACATTTTCCTTTGTCTTGGCTTATGGCTAGTTGAAGTGTGTGTGTGTGTATGTGTGTGTGTGTGTGTGTGTGTGTGTGTGTGTGTGTGTGTGTGTGTGTGTGTGTGTGTGTGTGTGTGTGTGTGTGTGTGTGATGAACATTGCCTGCCCTTGGTACTGACAACAGACACAGAGCGAGGGATGGATAGATGAGACGAAGAGAGAGAAGGAGACTTGTATCATGTCAGCTCAACTCTCTCTCTCTCTCTCTCTCTCTCTCTCTCTGAATGTCAGGTGAACAGTATTGTCCGAGCGCTAGAGGGGAGTGTTCTAGAGGAGAGGCATGAGAGAGAGAGATTAACACAGTTAATAATGATGATGCCAGGAGAGAGGGACAGAAGGAGGGGGGGGGGGTACCAGGGATCCACACAGCCTGCTCCCTGATCAGGGTGTGGGGAAGGGCCAGGGCCAGGGTAAGGGGAAGGGTCAGGGTTAGGGGTCAGGGGAAGGACAGAGAGAGAAAGAGCGAGTGAGGGGCTGAGGAGGAGAAGCGGCCGGGTCAAAAGCAGAGAGAGGAAGCAAATCCTCCTCGAGCTCTTCGAGCGGACAGGGGGAAGTGGCCCCACGACACCTGGGCCCACATCATCGCCACATTCCTGAGCGGGGAAGGCCTGGTAGGTCCTGGGCGAGGCCAGTGACTTCCTAGCCCTGAAGCCTGCCATCCTGGCCCAGCATGGCCTCGACCAACAAGCCCCAGCCCAGCACTCCCCCTCCTGGGTGTTCGATCCGTGGGCTCCAGTCCGCAGCCAAGTCACCCAGCTGGTGCAGCTGACCCGCCGGTGGCTGATGACCGGGGAGGGACCAACCGCCCTGGACCGCATCGTCATGGGCCGCTGCATCCGGGCACTCCCCCAAAGAGGCTGGCGGCACAGAACCACCCAGACTCCCTCGACGACCTCAGAGAACCACCAGGTGATGGAGCAGATGATGGCCGCCGCCGGCTCCGCCCGGCAGGTGGGTCCCCCAGAGCACCCCACCAAACCCCAACCGCCCTGAGCCTCTTCCCCTGCCCGGTCGAACCGGCGCCGGGACCCCGACCCACCGGACCATGCTTCACCTGCGGGGAGCCAGGACACTTTGCCAGGCAGTGTCCCACTCAAGATGTCCATATGCGCTCTGCCAGCGGGGAGGTCGGTCCCACGGAACCGCAACTGTCCCTCGCCTGGCCGTACGGATCGGACACATCGACACCTACGCCCTGGTGGACACTGGGAGCGTGGTAAAGCCGGTGCGCCCGGCGCTGGCTGACGGAAGCCCAGGGCCCGACATAGAGGTGACTTGTGTCCACGGGGAAGTCCAGACCAACCCCACGGCCCACAGCGAAGTGCGCAACCCCTCAAGGCACCTTCCAAACGTGGGCGGGGCTGGTGCCACAACTCCCGGTACCGCTGCTCATCGGCCGGGACTGCCCCATTTTCGTATGGTTGAAGAGAGGTGAGGAGCAGGCCAGCCGCCCATGCCAGAGGGGTACGGGACAAGGAAGAGTGAAACCGGCCTCCGCAGCCCCTGCGTCCCTGTCTCTCTGTCTGTCTGTCTGTCTCTCTGTCTGTCTCTCCACCTGTCTGCGTACCTGTATTCAGTTTCAAGATAAATAATAAACGGTCAAAATTAATTTCATTTCTGAAGCACTTTTCATTGTAAACAATCTGGTGGATGCTGAAAGCATCCATACAAGTATCACCGGTATTCAAATCAAACTCAGCATGTGTTTTTAGAGAACAACACCAAGAGTGAACCAGCCATGACAAACAAATTACCTTCAGAAAGGTCCTCGCTGGGTGGGGGGGAAAAAAGCATTCATTTACTATTACAAAACCACACACACACACACACACATAAATAATATGTCAGATTCTCTCTGGCTAGCCTGCTGGTAAGTCATATCTGTCAGAAAGAGCCTCAAGGCATGCCATGTCAGCGGGGGAATCAATGTGTGTGTGTGTGTGTGGGGTTTTTTTACTGACAAAGTTACCGACCTTGAATGCTATCATTGAAATCGACTGACAGCATCTAGAACACACTGTAGGATCACACAAAGACACACTGCTTTATGGTTGAACAACAGAACCACGATCTCTCCACCAGCCGACCCGACCCCCGACTCTGCTGGTTCTGAGCATCTAGAACTGAGCTATAGCCTCAACAACATGACATGAACACAATCAACAGTATCTTATTTTTCCTCTCACATTGCCTGAAGGCACAAAATCTGTCCACTTCATCTGAGATTTGAACCAGCAGCCCTTGGGTGTTCAGGTCATCTCCCTGCCCATCTGTTTGAGGGGAGAGACAATGAGAGTGTGGAGGAGTATGGACCTGGCCTGGGGGTGGTGTCAGCATACGAGCTCGATGATGACAGGGGTTTAAACACACATGCACGCACGCACGCACGCGCACACACGCACACACACACACACACACACACACACACACACACACACACACACCTGTTTAGCAGTCAGTTCCGACCGCTCTGGGAGTCACTTAGTTTCCGTCTGACCTTTTGTCACTCCGACGGTGACATTTTAAATATGTCCCCATCACCTTTGTCAAAGCCAGTGTCGGCTGCCTACTAAACAAGCTGCAATGAAGGAGGGATGACGGAGAGGAGGAGAGAGAGAGAGAGAGACAGACAGGAAGATGGAGAAGAAGAGAACAGTGACTGGGAGGGAGAGAAAGAGGTGAAATGGGGGAGGAGTGGAATTAGAGAGAGAGAAAAGAGAGAAGGGCGGTCTGAGCAATCATGCTGAGAGAAGAGAGAGTGAGAGAGAGAGAGAGAGAGAGAGAGAGAGAGAGACAGTCACTGAAAGTGTTATCATGCAGAGAGTGACAGAGGGAGACCAGACGAGAGACAGAGAGAGAGAAGGCAAAATTGGAATGGCAGA
This sequence comes from Borostomias antarcticus, assembly GCF_949987555.1. Taxonomy (NCBI): domain Eukaryota; kingdom Metazoa; phylum Chordata; class Actinopteri; order Stomiiformes; family Stomiidae; genus Borostomias; species Borostomias antarcticus. Next base: position 5,642,191 of record NC_140242.1, on the reverse strand, counting down.
ATTAGGCAAATACCCATTAATAATACAAATTCAAAAAAGAGCAATTAACTTTTGGACACACATAAAACTAAGTGCCCTCTCGTATCATTACCAAGCCCTGCGATGCCAAGAGCTGAGCAACAGGAACCCCCTGACCCAACTGATCCTGAGACTGAGACCACAAACCTGCCCTACTAACACAACCCAGGATTAGGGTTGGGCATCGAGAACCGGGACCAAATTGGAACCGGTTCTAAAATTCCGATTCCAAAGGAATCGTTTATATATTTTAATTTCGATTCTGCTTATCGGTTCCTAAACAAATTTCACTTGCGCTAATTTCAGTTTCCGTGTTGGTGGCTTGCGCGTTTGCCTTTGGTTTGCAGTCCGCCAGAAAAACCAACGAAGAAGAAGTAGTTTCCGTCTTTGCGATTTGAATGTAGAGCCGTTTGCTCTAGTTGGCACTGCGCCGCCATCTCGGCCCAGTGAAACACCTGTGAGATGTTTATTTCGTGCAAGGGAGGATGCACAACTAATCTGATGAAACACCTGCGCTTGCATGGCATAAAAATCAACGAATGTACCATCTTTGATGCGTTGCGCCGGTCTCCCTCCGTCTCTCCCGCCTCGTCCTCAGTCAACCCTAACGAGCCAACAGCCAGCACCTCGTCGTCGCAATCGGGTAAGTGAAAATTAAATAGCACTAACGTTTGTCTTATTGTCAACAGCGAGACAGCAAACAAATTATACTAGACCGAATTGGTAAAAAACGGTGTCAAATGCAAATACTGTAATGTATTTTTTCGTACATGAATGTCCGCAGATTGCTAGTAGCCAGCCTGGCATTACTGCTGCTAGTGCTAATCCACGACGTGACACGCCATTCACCTTGGCGGCAAAGGGAAAGAT
>NC_140242.1:5621303-5636303 GCF_949987555.1 Borostomias antarcticus | reverse complement strand
ACCACGTTCGGCTTGACTGGAGAAAAGCAATCAATGCAAATAGGGGCTGACATTGCTGCACTCAAATGTTAATGACATTGAAAACAGTGTGTGTGTGTGTGTGTGTGTGTGTGTGTGTGTGTGTGTGTGTGTGTGTGTGTGTGTGTGTGTGTGTGTGTGTGTGCGTGCGTGTGTGTGTGTGTGCGTATGTGTGCGTGTGTGTGCGCGTGTGTGTGTGTGTGTGTGTGTTGTGTGTGTGTGTGTGTGTGTGTGTGTGCGAGTGTGTGCATATCACCCTCTCCTCTCTATGCTGTCATCTTCTCTTGCATGCCCCGGGCCCAGAACCTAACTAGCACCCAGGATGCAGAAAATCTAATCAAATCCATTTTTATTCCATAGACAAAGGCAACACAATACGTCTCCCAGAAAGATAATATACATATATTGATCCTTCAAGAAAAAAAACAGTTCACCCCTCTGAGCCAATAAATAGAAGAACTGTTATTATTCCCTGGCTTCTTTCAGAGACGACGCAGTCAGCTCTGGGAAAATTGAATGGACTTTCAAACAAAGCTGGAATAACACAGCAAGAGCAAACCAACATGTCACTCACCCACACAGGCCATCCGGGCCACCGTACGCTGTCACATCCACAACCCGCCCACACAAGCACCACCTCCGCTCTGATACGCCTGTCACTGATAACACCACTTCCCTCAGCTCTCTCTCTCTCTCTCTCTGCTCGCTCTCATCTGTTCTCTCACTCTGTCTTTCTCTCATCTCTCTGGTCTCTCACTCTCTCTCTTTCTCAGATCTCTGTTCTCTCTCTCTTTTTCTTTCATATCTGTTTTCTCTCTCTGTTCTCTCTCCTTTTTGCTCTCTCTCTCTCTTTCTCTCTCTCTCTCTCTCTCTCTCTCTCTCTCTCTCTCTCTCTCTCCCTCCCTCTCTTTCTCTCTCTCTCTCTCCCTCCCTCTCTCTCTCTCTCTCTCTCTCTCTCTCATACAGGGTTTGCACCCCAGGCATCTGGTTCACTTTCAGTCACACAGCTTTGAGCGAGTCACAGTTGACAGTGTAATCGTGTCTAAGTGAGAGGAAGGATAAAGATGGGAGGAAAGAGCAGGAAAGAGAGAAAACTGCCTCAACAGCTGAGACACGCACACACAAGCAGCTGCACACACATCAACACACGCACACACAAGCAGCTGCACACACATCAACACAGGCACATACAAGCAGCTGCACACACATCAACACACGCACACACAAGCAGCTGCACACACATCAACACACGCACACACAAGCACACGCACACACATCAACACACGCACACACAAGCAGCTGCACACGCACACACATCAACACACGCACACACAAGCAGCTGCACACGCACACACATCAACACACACACACACACAAGCTGTGCACACGTGTTTGTATGTGTGTTGTGTCTGTGTACTCCGTAGGACCTATGAAATGGAAAAAGGTCACGGTCAAACAGAAAGCTCCATGGAGGAATGAGGAGATCAATCAACTTAAGAGAACATGCAGAAGAGCTGAGAGCACATGGAGGAAGACAAGAAAGCTGCAGGTTCACCATGATATATGTAAGGAACATCTCTATGCCTTTAATAAGGCTATAAGAAATGCTAGGAGAGATCACTTCTCAAAATTGAAGTCTAGAAATCATAACAATCCCAGGGTGCTTTTTTCAACAATTGACAGCCTCATACCCCTTCCCCCTACACACCTGTCAACATGCTCTCTACTTCCAAGTGTGAGGAATTCGTAGCATATTTTAGAGATAAGATAACCGACATTAGGATGAATATCACCCAGGCAAGACCAAATATTCTGCTTGCTGACCCCCCTCGTCCTCCACGGAGCAGTGGTATGAGCTTGTTTGCAGCGGTTGACACAGAGATACCGAGCAAAGTGTCACAGCTTAAGTCACCTACATGCCCTCTCAATCCTATTCAGACCAAGTTTGTTAAGACAATTTTTTAGCTCTGTGTCTTAGAACACTTTAGCCATTGTTAACTGCTCCCTCAGTACAGGCTTTTTCCTATCGGCTCTTAAAACTGCCCTGGTAAAACCCCTTTTGAAGAAAAATAACCTAGACTCATCAATCCTCAGTAATTTTAGACCGATTTCCAACCTCCCATTTTAGGTAAAATTCTAGAAAATATTGTATTCAAAAAGTTAAATGACTTTCTATATGTAAATTGTATCTTTGACACTTTTCAGTCTGGTTTTCGCCTCCATCATAGCATTGGTCAAGGTTGTGAATGACCTCAGAATCAACACTGATGCCAAAAAGCTCTCTGTCCTTGTCCTTCTGGACCTGAGTGCAGATTTTGACACTGATCATGACATCCTTATTGGAAGACTTGAGAACTGGGTTGGCCTCTCCGGTCCAGTCCGTGACTGGTTCAGGACCTACCTAATTGGCCAAGAGTTTTTTGTCGCTTCTTGTCGATGATCACAGCTCAAAAAACACTTCAATAAAATGTGGGGTCCCACACGGATCCATTCTAGGGCCCATACTTTTCAGTCTATATATGCTACCTCTATGTGATGTCATTAGCACAATATTAGCTACCATACAGTAGGGATCCCTTCAGTGTAGTAATCTCACCCCTGGGATCTCACATCTCACCCCTGGGATCTCACATTTCACCCCTGGGATCTCACATCTCACCCCTGGGATCTCACATCTCACCCCTGGGATCTCACATCTCACCCCTGCGATCTCACATCTCACCCCTGGGATCTCACATCTCACCCCTGGGATCTCACATCTCACCCCTGGGATCTCACATCTCACCCCTGGGATCTCACATCTCACCCCTGGGATCTCAACAGTAGTTCTGGGTATTTTGGGAAATACCGCTTGCAGCCTCAAAGGGAGTAGGCTAGTAAATGAGTAGGCTACTAATTGACGCATTGCCTACTAGGCTAGTGCCCCTCCATGCACAGGCAGTCCCACTTTATGGATCAGGAGAGTAAAAGAGGAGGCTCTCTAGAGTTTACAGATTGCCTCATTAATGTTATCAGGGTCTCTAATAGCATTGGGTTTAAATACGAAATATTGCCTTTGGCTTCACTTTTGCTGTCCTTTGTGAATGTTTCACAGAAGCTGCTGTAAGTTTGAAACCCTTATTGCCATGTCTGTTTATTATGTTTAATGCAAATAATTCAGAGCGTTCTTCAGAAGCTGTTCAGATTTAATCAGAACAGACTCTTGTAAAATGTCCTTACCGCCAGCACTACAGGGCGATTTGCAAGGAATAGGCAATCTATTCAGTAAGTCTATGATCCCCGATTCCTATCATTTTGAACAGATATCTGTCATTGACTTTCTCCTAATCTGCAGTGTGACTGTTAATTCATTGTGTCAATTATGTTTAGCTTTTAAAAAAAAATCAGCAGTCAATCAAAGTTATGATTAAACACGTGCCTATTCAACTGTATTCAGCCAAATAATGATGTGACGTTGCTTTGTAGGTAGAGGTGGCTGTCAGTAGCCTACTTAATGAAATTAATTTTGTTAGCCTATGTAGCCTAAAGATGGTGATGGTATGATCTGCATTGAATGCCTTTTGTGTATCGGTTTGTAGGCAAATTCATTCAGATTATGGCAGTTGGTATGAGTCAACATACAGGGAAGTTTGAAAACAGTCCTGACATTTTTCGGAGGTGCTCTCAGATCTGAAGGAATGAATGAGGAATGAAGGAATATTTGGCCGGGTGTCCCGTAATGATTACTAGTGGGATTACCAGGGGCACAAATTTAAACTGATGATCCCCTAAAATAACTAATTTAACCTATTATAATAGCCTACACTCTCTTCTGTGTACGAAAAGCTTCAAAAGGAGCATAGAGCCATTAGAGCTAACTAGCCAACCATTCTGACCATCTTATTAGGATGTCTAAAGCTTTTAAAGCTGGAAGTCCAATCGCGTTGCATTAATGCCTAAACGTGATGAAATAAGCCCACATGAAGAAAATACTCAGCTATACCAGCTGAATTGCAGTGCAAAACTGTCAGTGTTAAACCTGTAGCCTAATCTACAAAGTACCAGGAGGCAAAAGTTGCTAATTTGGACAAAGTGGGTAACATGACTGCAATTTCCCTCCGCAAACTAACACACTTCCCTTTTTTGAAAGGCTTCTAGCAGCATTGCCTCTGGGCACCCCAGGCCTAAGGCCTGCTGGGTTTACCATGGATTTGCCTAAAGTTCCTCTTTTCATTTTTTCCAGTAATCCAAACTCCATATCCAATTCCTATTTTGATTAATTACTCACACACTAACAAACCAACTCCTTGTTCAAAGATCCGATTTCAGAATATTATTCCCAATTCCCTGTTGCCTAGAACATATTTGAGGGTTTCTTTAGCAAAAATGAGACATCTCCTTTTGTAGGCCTATTAGCTATTCTAAATCATGTTTGCCCATATCTGTGGTGAGGTTTAAGCCTATTCATCTCTTGGATGTTGAGGTTACAGTGACAACCTGCGGGACATGGACAGACAGACATCAGGCGTATTCGTAAAAGCACACTTATGCATCAGGATTACTGACATAAACCAAGTCATATTCAAGTCTCATAATAATATGGGAGCTATAACGTGAGGGAAAGGAAGACTTAAAACGAACTGATTAAGGACTAGGCTATATATTGGAGCATTTGGACTGAGGATTATTGAATATAAAGTGCGCTCCCATGCGTAATGGTGACAGCCTATGTTTCCACTCCATCATGGGCATCAATCTGCAAACCTCTCTTAGGAAAAACTCCATTATTGAAATTCTGATTCAAATGCTTCAACAGCAATTTAAAATAATGCTATGGGATGGATGGATGTATGGATGGATGGATGGATGGATGGATGGATGATGGATGGATGGATGAATCTGGAGAAGACAGGAGTGATGACCTGGGAGGGAGGAAGTCTGGCCAGACACACACAAAAACAGGTTACAACATTTTTTAATTTGTGTGCACAGTGACCTATTTCTCTTGCTAGACTATTTGGTATAACCTCATATCGGAGGCTTGCTCCATACCAACTGAGCTAGGCTATTGAACAGGGTCTCCCATTTCCCACAGGGTCTCCCACTTCCCACAGGGTCTCCCACTTCCCACAGGGTCTCCCACTTCCCACAGGGTCTCCCACTTCCCACGCCCCCGGCCTCTGGAACACCCTGCCAGAATACCTAACCAGGCTGAAACGGTGGGAACTTTTAAATGAGATCTTTAGACATACCTTTTAATCTCGTTTTTATCATGTAGTTTTACTAAATGTTAATATACCTTTATTCTCATTTTAAATTTTAAATTTAGTTTCATATTTTCTATTTCTCTTTTACCATATATGTTCCATCCTGTTCTATTTTCTTATAAATCCCAACTAATAAACTGTTTTTATTTATCCTGTAAAGCACTGTGTGCTACATTTGCTTGCATGAGCATGTGCTATATAAATATAATTGACTTTGACTTGGCTTTTCAAATATAAAACATTTTTGTATGTGTGTGGTGTGTGTGTGTGTGCGTGTGTGTGTGTGTGTGTGTGTGTGTGTGTGTGTGTGTGTGTGTGTGTGAGATAGAGTGTTTAACACCTTACTGCTTATTGATTTAGAGGTTTTCCGTCTGGGCTGCACACCTTACAGTAAGTAGTCACCTGATACCAATATTATGAGAGGAGTATTACTGTACGATCGATACCCTCAACAGACATGGACACAGTCCCTCGCTCTCTCATCTCCTGTACTTCTAACGGACATGGACGCATTCCCTCGCTCTCATCTCCTGTACTTCTAACGGACATGGACACATTCCCTCGCTCTCTCATCTCCTGTACTTCTAACGGACATCACTGTGTGTTTGCTCTTAATAACCTGCCAGGACGTCGACTGCAGCTTGCTTATAAGCCCCTCCTGGCTCCAACTGGGAAATCATTGCTAACAAACACAGACAAACTCTCAGCCGTAAACACTTTGGCGGATGACACAAGCCAACAATTTGAGGGTGGGGGCGAGGTGGGGGGGGGTGGGGGCGAGTAGTAGCAGCACGCCATGACTCAGCTCCATTCCCGAGAAGCACTATTTCTACCCCTCTAGAAGCGCAGCGCACAACTCCTTCCTCCTGTGGTGCGCGCCATTCTGCCCCAGACGGTGACGGACACTGAGATCTGTCTCTCTCCATGGGGGACGCGGGACACGCTGTCAGTGACACTGAGATCTGTCTCTCTCCGTGGGGGACGCGGGACACGCTGTCAGTGACACTGAGATCTGTCTCTCTCCGTGGGGGACGCGGGGGCCGCTGTCAGTGACACTGAGATCTGTCTCTCTCCGTGGGGGACGCTGGGGCCGCTGTCAGTGACACTGAGATCTGTCTCTCTCCGTGGGGGACGCGGGGGACGCTGTCAGTGACACTGAGATCTGTCTCTCTCTCCGGAGCGCTGTCAGTCTTCTTCACACCTTCGCCTCAGACTCTGGGGGCTGTTCTGAGGCTGCTAGGACAGCTAATGAACACTCCTGTCATTCCCCACGTCTCTCTCTCTCTCTCTCTCTCTCTCTCTCTCTCTCATTCACATTCACACATCAATGTGCCAGCTGCCATGCCAGGTGTCAGTGTCTTGCCCAAGGACCCCTCGACATGTGAACAGGAGGAGGCGGGATTTGAACCGCCGACACTACAATCACTGGACGAGCCGCTCTACCACTGAGCCACAGCCGCCCTCTCTCTCCCTCCCCCTCTCTCTCTCTCTCTCCCTCCCCCTCTCTCTCTCCCTCCCCCTCTCTCTCTCCCTCCCCCTCTCTCTCTCCCTCCCCCTCTCTCTCCCTCCCTCTCTCTCTCTCTCCATCTCTGTCCTTTCACTTCACACTGCATCACTCTCTCCCTCCCCCTCTCTCTCTCCATCTCTGTCCCTCCCTCTCTCTCTCTATCTCTCTCTCTCTCCCTCCCCCTCTCTCTCTCTCCATCTCTGTCCTTTCACTTCACGCTGAATCACTCTCTCTGTCACCTCCTGCCATCTTGTCACCTCTCTCTTTCTCTCTCTGTCTCTGCGTGTGAGAGCATGTGAAAGTGAGACAGAAAGAGGGAGAGGGGGAGAGGAGGTGAAGAGAAGGTGAGAGATGTGATCTGAAGTCGGAGGACTAGATCTCTCACGCCCCCCTCTCTCTTCAATGCATTATGCACCGCCAAGTCACACAGACAGAAGGCCAGAGAGAGAAAGAGAAGAAAGAGAAAGATAGAAACAAAAAGAAAGACTCCGCTCTGATGGAGGACAGCGTCCACGCGTGATCTAGCAAACATTCATATGTTGCCAATCCATCATATGGATCATCGGGTGTTGATAATGGTGGCGGATGAAAACAATTATCATTTAAATATCACTCCCCTACATATTCTGGCCTTCTGGCATTTTCGTCAATCGGGACGGACATGGTCCGTGAAGGAAAGGAAAATAATAAGAAAACCAACAATTACATTATGGTTCTACGCACCTTCGGTGCTTGACCCCTAAAAATACACTTTTATTTTTACTTCCATACAGAAAAATGTATTATTGTGACAATGAATTACAAAGTTAAAAAAAATCTCAAATTAGAGCAAACACCTGTGTGAATGTAAAATATCCTATTCGAACCAGTAGGCCTATAAACTGATGCTCGCTCGTCCACTCCGCTCACCTCGGCTGAATGGTGAGATAGGACATGCGCACCTCTTCTACAGAGCGTGGCGTTACAGATATGATGACTGGCAAACCTCTTATTTAAATAAGTGACTGAAGCCTACCCATTGATTTTCATTTTTCAAATTTTGATTGCTAGTAATAATGTCACCAGTACATTGATTGATAGGTGTAACATAAATGTTGCCTTCATTTTAAGACCTTTAAGTCTGTATATACAAGACCTGAGCCCTGTACTACGAAACAGGATTACAGGGTTAGCGTGATAACTTCAGGTTCAAGCCTGGTTTATCTGTATCACCAACGTGGATGGCTTTTCACCGTGCTATATCACCATGGTAACTCATGCTGCCGAGCTAACCTGCTCCGGGGAAGGTTAAGTTCCAGATTACTGATCAAAACGTATGAAGCACTGCCCACTGACTGGTCAGTTCACTTGGAAAATGGCATTGGGTGTTAAGATCCCATATGGAACAAAATAATCTCAGTGCGCAGATAGTGATTATAGTAGCAGATAGTTCTCTTACGGACCGATAAACCCCTCTTGGGCTTTTTCTGATGTCATATGAAAGGTTGTGGAATGGCTTTGTCAGCTGATATCTTGCCTGAATTTGTGCATTTACAGTCCCGCAGTCAGTAAGCTATGCACTTGCGTTTGCTCTGCTGTGGGTGATGAGGAGAACCAAGTAGCCTACATTTTTTATTCCATTTTCAGGTATTGTGATTTAGTATTAGACTGGCTTCCCATTCCTAGGAACAAAAGTAGCCTACAGTACATTTAGTTGAATTGTTACAGCACCCATGTCTGGCAATAAATGACATCCTACGGAAGTAGGCTACCTTCTTTTCGTAGTTTAGCCTACTTCTCCACCTCGGGCATCACTTTTTCCATCTTAATATTTTGTATCATACTATTGAGTTCTAAACTCCTCTTGTCTAGAGACGCCACACTGTCTGCTCCAACCTGAAACTAATCAAATAAATTATAGCCTACTTGCTTTATTTAAGCGCCCCTTGCTCACAGGGTTGCAGCTGAAAGAATAGGCTACAATTGTTGGATACGGCATAAACATATATGGCCCAATTATAGAGCCTATGTTCATGAGGATATTGATTAAACACATTCACACCATAGGCAATATTTTGTCAACTTTCCTTCCTGCCTTTGACAGTAGTGACTGTGTTGCGCCTAGATAATATAGTTCATATTTCTATAATATTGCTCCTCTTGTGTCAAATGTGGTGGACAGAGCTTGGAGCATGGCTGTGTCCAAATACCCATAATAAGGTTGTTTTGTATAATAATATTGGGCATTTTGTGAAAATACCTCCTCTTTTACCGTGAACACGCTCATAGCTAGATCAGCTGGGTAGACTTAACGAGTTGATAGCCACCGTCGTAGTACCGTTTATCCATGATTGCGGTTGTTTGGTTTACTCGAGCGAGATAAACACATCCTGAGTCTTGAGTCTATAGAGTCTCAGAGGCTAAAAATGAAAGTGAAATTACTCTTAGGCTACACCAAAAATCTGCTCACCCTTTTAATTGCAAACAATAAGAAAATACCCATTTATGTTAGGGATGTAATATTTTGCCATAGGGTAGCCTACACATTTTAAAGTGACAAATAGGCCTTTGTGGCTGTGCTTAGATGCCAGTCAAAATCAGTCATGACAATTCTCAAACTAGCATAGCCACCAGCCATTCTCTACCTGAGAGGCAGTGCTAGCCTACTGACAAATGGTTATAATAAAATAAAATAAACAAGAACACAGAGTTTGGTAATTGAAAAAGCTAGTTGTTTAATCTAAATGTACTCAATAATTCACATGTAAATAAAAAATGTCAAGTTAAAATGTATAATTTGTATGACCAGTTACGTTTGAATATCACCACGCTGATCACATCCGTTGGTGTTGAGACACGTGTTCAGCTAACGTAGCTAGCGAACATTCCCTCAGATCTCATGTACATGTACTCTGATTTTTTTTATCAATCAAAAGTGGGCCTTAGGTTATAAAAGGAGATGCCCGTAGGCCCAGTTTCCTGTCCTGCATGAGTCATGTCTGCAGGGATTACCAAGACCAAAGGGAAAAGTAAAGTTAACTTGAAGATAAGGCTGGAGAACAGGAGAAAACTTCAAACTCAGCATGAATGTAGCGTCAAACAGCTTACTTTTCCATCTCCCAATCACCATTACTTCCTGCCCCTGGATTAACCTCAGTCAGTGTGTGTGTGTGTGTGTGTGTGCGTGCGTCTGCCTTCTCTCCCGCTCCAATTTCACACTGATACTGCTCACACTATGAGTTTAAGAAACATATGGGCCTCATTCATGAATAAGACTAATAATATGTATATATATATATATATATATATATATATATAATATGCTTCTTAAACCCCAGTTAACATTAAGATTCTAGCATTCACTCATGTTCTCACATGTGGGATTGGTTCGTAACTAAGAACAGAATCTACAAGCACTGAAGAGCAGTTGTATGTAGGCTACATGTTTGTGCAAAATACATGTTCAAGCTAAATTATTGGTGACATGACAAACACAATAATATTAGCATTGGAAAATTTGTAATTTTAATTAATTAGAATTACAAATGAAGAAAAAACGATTGTTTTCATTATTTTACAAAACAAGAGTGCTGTCTTTCCAACTGTAGCATTCTAAGGGTTGGAACTATGGAAATATTACTATATGACTTGGTATAATTTATGATTATACTGCGGTTATCAAAAATATGAAGAAATATGTATTTAATACATTAAATCCACTCGTATATGGGGCACCACCCCGTTCTGTACAGGGAAACAGATAACCTTTATCAATAGTCTAGTTTATCACTCTCAGTCTGTATCAATCTCAGTCTGAGGGAGGAGGTCTTGACTCAATCAAGTGACCCAAAGATAATGTGATGACACTAGGACGTGATCAAAGCTTAATCATATTTGTTGAAGTTATTGAGTTGAGTTATTAAGTTAACATGTTTGTTGAAGTTGTTGAACTTATCAAAATAATATGAAAACACAATTCAACAATAGATGGAAAAACAAATGTGGCAATATGAAAAGAGCAGAAATGAGATGAATGATGTCATAGATTAACACAGTCTATCTATCCTAAATCCTCTAAGATAAAAACAACACTTGGCATCAACACCACACACAGGAGCACAGTTGGGGTTGTGACCTCACGTGGTGTTAAGCGGATGTGTCCGGAGGCGTTGTCTGGCTTGAAGAAGTGGAGAGGCACATGACTGATGGTCGCTCGGTTTGATGCAGGGTGTAGCGCACCTGCACTTCCGTTGAAACAGTGATGTAAGACTGTTGCGCGAACGTTGATATTTGCAGAGGTTAGAGTTCAGTTTCAGTGCTGCTCGATGTACAGTAACTGGAATGGTTCAGAGTTAAAAAGTTGCAAATGTCTCATTCAAAACCTCTGCTCTCGCCAGAGGTGGATCGTTTGAAGAGTTTGTGGAAATTCCTAAGACCCTGATGTCGACTACACAGAGAGCTCAGATGCCCGTAACGGTTCAGCAATTCCACGGATACATATTGATTTTCATCAATCAGACACAAGCTTGGATCCTTGGTTAGAACTTGAGAGAGCACTGAGAGAGAGAGAATATGTCCCGTTCCCCACTTAAAAGGAGCAGGAGACTGAGGTGTGTCCTGTTTGCATAGACAGCACCTATTGGTCACCCACACAGAGTGAGGGTCGGTGGGCGAGCTTTGGGATCATAAAAGGGGAGCCAAGATTCTCTTAAGAGTCTGGAATCATCAAATATCCCTGTTAAGGTTTCAACATGATATTACATTTCCCCAACATGCATAATCAACTGAGTCTGATTTTAGCTTCAGATTGATACCAAACATGGTTAGGTTGACTCAGCAGAATAGAACCAGTTATTTACAAACACAATAACACTTGGTTACAAATGCAATGCATCAATGCCCATACTTAATTCCCAGGGCTTATTCTCATGGTGGTTGCACACATACTTGGGAGAAAGTAATTGAACTTTATTAATGAGGAAAACGAGAGAGAATGTTTATCCTCTTTGTTTCAGTGTGTGAGGAGTCTGCTGGGCTCTTGTGCCCTCAGGAATGTTAGAGCAAATATTTAATCACCCCGGGGGGAGAGGGGGGGGGCAGAGAGGGTGGGGCAGAGAGGAGGACCATTGAGTGAGAAGAAGAGTTAATGTTTCCCCCAAAATCCCATTTGAAGGGAGCATTTCTTGGGCTAGAGAGGGTTCTGCCAGGTTCACTGTGAGTTTGACAGGAAGCTGTCCAAACAAACCCCGTTTCCCCCTGCATGACCTCCCAGTGATTAGTCAGTGTGTAGGGGAGAGCAGGATTTCCCTGGCCTGAGCCTGGAGGGTAGGGGAGAGCAGGATGTCCCTGGCCTGAGCCTGGAGGGTAGGGGAGAGCAGGATGTCCCTGGCCTGAGCCTGGAGGGTAGGGGAGAGCAGGATGTCCCTGGCCTGAGCCTGGAGGGTAGGGGAGAGCAGGATGTCCCTGGCCTGAGCCTGGAGGGTAGGGGAGAGCAGGATGTCCCTGGCCTGAGCCTGGAGGGTAGGGGAGAGCAGGATGTCCCTGGCCTGAGCCTGGAGGGTAGGGGAGAGCAGGATGTCCCTGGCCTGAGCCTGGAGGGTAGGGGAGAGCAGGATGTCCCTGGCCTGAGCCTGGAGGGTAGGGGAGAGCAGGATGTCCCTGGCCTGAGCCTGGAGGGTAGGGGAGAGCAGGATGTCCCTGGCCTGAGCCTGGAGGGTAGGGGAGAGCAGGATGTCCCTGGCCTGAGCCTGGAGGGTAGGGGAGAGCAGGATGTCCCTGGCCTGAGCCTGGAGGGTAGGGGAGAGCAGGATGTCCCTGGCCTGAGCCTGGAGGGTAGGGGAGAGCAGGATGTCCCTGGCCTGAGCCTGGGGTCCTGAAGATCTTTATCAGCTCAGTCTCAGATCATCTATGTGCCGGTCAGTGAGATGGTCTCTCAGTATGGGCTGTAGAACATCTGCCATGTCCATAATCTGCTACAGGCCTCATCTCATTATATACAAGCAGGTCCTCTGGGCCCGCACCTGGTTAAAAGGATTTCCACTGAAAACACATCAGTGTACAACATGTCACTATGCTCATATCCATCCATAGCACACATAGCACACACGCACACACACACAAACACACACACACACACACACACACACACACACACACACACACACACACACACACACACACACACACACACATACACACACACAAGGTAGGGCATGATGCAAGCACCCTGCAAACACACAGGGAGAGATCAGTAATAAGGGTGGGGGGGCAGTAATGAGGGTGGGGGCAGTAATGAGGGTGGGGGGGCAGTAATGAGGGTGGGGAGGCAGTAATGAGGGTGGGGGGCAGTAATGAGGGTGGGGGTGTGGAAGACAGGTGGGGGCAATAATGAAGGTGGGGGGCAATAATGAGGGTGGGGGGCAGTAATGAGGGTTGGGGGCAGTAGTGAGGGTGGGGAGGCAGTAATGAGGGTGGGGGGAAGTAATAAGGGTGGGGGGCAGTAATGAGGGTGGGGGGGCAGTAATAAGGGTGGGGGGCAGTAATAAGGGTGGGGGGCAGTAATGAGGGTGGGGGTGGGGGAGACGGGTGGTAGACGAGAGAGAGAGAGAGAGAGAGAGAGAAGTTGAGAGCATAATGATGGTAAACAACTCACTATCACACAAAATAAGTTTTGAAATAGATATTCTGGTCCCGGTGGAACTCAACTCTAGAGGGTGTACTGGTTCTCTGGCAAGCAGGCATAACAAGACCACACAATAACAACACAGATACACACAACAAAGATACACACTCTAACAAACAACACAGATACACACTATAACTAACAACACAGATACACACAACACAGATACACACTCTTAACAAACAACACAGATACACACTATAACTAACAACACAGATACACACTATAACACACAACACAGATACACACTATAACAAACAACACAGACACACACTATAACACACAACAGATACACACTCTAACAAACAACGCAGATACACACTATAATAAACAACAAAGACATACACTATGACAAACAACACAAATACACACTATAACAAATAACACAGACACACACTTTAACAAACAACACAGATACACACTATAATAAACAACAAAGACATACACTATGACAAACAACACAAATACACACTATAACAAATAACACAGACACACACTCTAACAAACAACACAGATACACACTATAACAAACAACACAGACACACACTATAACAAACAACACAGATACACACTCTAACAAACAACACAGACACACACTATAACAAACAACAGACACACACTATAACAAACAACACAGACACACACTATGACAAACAACACAGACACACACTATAACACACAACACAGACACACACTATGACAAACAACAGAGATACACAATATAACCAACAACAGCAAAGGCAGTACTAAAGAGCATGATTATCATCATCAACCAACATCCAAATGACACTATCAATATCATCATCATGATCATCATCAACACCACCAACATCAACGTCCCTCCCCCTATGGGAGCCCAGTGGTGAGGCTGTCCACGGCCCGGTGCTGAGCTCAGAGGGGACCGGCCGGGGTGGGGGGGGGGTGCCTGGTCCTACTGCTCTCCCCAGGGGGGCCAGTGAACCGGGAACCAGAAGGAAGGGGTGCCTGGTCCTACTGCTCTCCCCAGGGGGGCCAGTAAACCGGGAACCAGAAGGAAGGGGTGCCTGGTCCTACTGCTCTCCCCAGGGGGGCCGGTGAACCGGGAACCAGAAGGAAGGGGTGCCTGGTCCTACTGCTCTCCCCAGGGGGGCCAGTGAACCAGGAACCAGAAGGAAGGGGTGCCTGGTCCTACTGCTCTCCCCAGGGGGGCCGGTGAACCGGGAACCAGAAGGAAGGGGTGCCTGGTCCTACTGCTCTCCCCAGGGGGGCCAGTGAACCGGGAACCAGAAGGAAGGATCAAAGTGGGAACAGCACACAACCTGAAGTTGCTTTATACCCAGCCTGATCTTTCACTACCT
This sequence comes from Borostomias antarcticus, assembly GCF_949987555.1. Classification (NCBI taxonomy): domain Eukaryota; kingdom Metazoa; phylum Chordata; class Actinopteri; order Stomiiformes; family Stomiidae; genus Borostomias; species Borostomias antarcticus. The sequence continues at coordinate 5,621,534 of NC_140242.1, read as the reverse complement.
CCCTCTCTCATCCCTCTCTCTCCCTTCCTCTCTCCCTCTCTCTCCCTCCTCTTCTCTCTCATCCCTCTCTCTCTCCCTCCCTCCTCTTCTCTCTCATTCATCTCTCTCCCTCTCCTTCTCTCTCATCCCTCTCTCTCTCCCTCCCTCCTCTTCTCATTCATCTCTCTCCCTCCCTCCCTCTCTCCCTCTCCTTCTCTCTCATCCCTCTCTCTCTCCCTCCCTCCTCTTCTG
>NC_140242.1:5593803-5616303 GCF_949987555.1 Borostomias antarcticus | reverse complement strand
GAGTACAGAGTGATGTGTGAGAGAGGAGAGAGAGAGAGGGAGGGAGGGAGAGGAGAGAGGGAGGAGTACAGAGTGATGTGTGAGAGAGGAGAGAGAGGAGAGAGAGAGAGAGAGAGAGAGGGAGGGAGGGAGTGAGAGGAGAGAGGGAGGAGTACAGAGTGATGTGTGAGAGAGGAGAGAGAGAGAGAGAGGCGGTGAGAGGAGAGAGGGGGTGAGAGGAGAGAGGGGGTGAGAGGAGAGAGGGAGGAGTACAGAGTGATGTGTGAGAGAGGAGAGAGAGGAGAGAGAGAGAGAGAGGACAGAGAGAGAGAGAGGGAGGGAGGGAGTGAGAGGAGAGAGGGCGGGAGAGGAGAGAGGGAGGAGTACAGAGTGATGTGTGAGAGGGGGAGAGACGAGGCAAATTACTCTGCTGGGGAGGGGGAAACAAGGCCTGTTACTTTCACCAGCTGGAGAGACTTTCCTCTCTCTCTGTCCGTCTCTTTCTTTCTCTCTCCCTCCCTCTCTCTCTCTCTCCCTCTCCCTCCTCTCTGTTTCTCCCTCTCTCTCTCTCTCCCTCTCTGTCTCTCTCCCTCCTCTCTCTCTCTCCCCCCCCCCTCTCTCTCCCCCTCTCTCTCTCCCTCCCCCCTCTCTCTCTCTCTCTCTTTCTCTCACTGTCTCTCTCTCCAACACCAATTATACCTCTTTCTTCAACTTTATTTCTTTCTTCAACTCTTTATTTTTACACTCTTGTTCAATAGGTGAGTCACTTTCAATGACAGCTGGCTGGTTAACGGTCGAATTCATGCTGGGGTTCTCATTGTCTCTCGCTGAGAGGAATGCTGGGTAGAGCACGTTCTGGCCTTCAGCCACTCCTCCGCCTCAGAATGGACCGGGAGAGATGTGACACAATCTGCATCCTGCCTCCCCCCCCTCCGGAGGAGGCGGCCATCTGCTGTCTGGAGGGAGGGAGGGAGGGGGGGAGGGAGGGGGGAAGGGAGTGATGGAGGGTGAGGCGAGAGACGAAGGGAGAGGAGGAGAGGCTTTGGGGGTGTGGCTTGGAACGTCCTGGCAATGAAGCAACGACAGGCCCTGAGTCTCTGATTCACCTCTCTCTCTCTCCCTCTCTCTCTCTCTCTCCCTCCCTCTCTCTCTCCCTCCTTCTCTCTCTCTCTCCCTCCTTCTCTCTCTCTCTCTCCCTCTCCTCTCTCTCCCTCCTCTCTCCCTCTCTCTGATGAATGTGTGTGTGTGTGTGTGTGTGTGTGCGTGTGTGAGAGAGAAACAAGAGGTAGAAAGAGGAGATTTATCATTGGTTAGTGCTGAGGAATTAAGCGCAGTATCCTGCCGAGACAGACGCATCAATTACATCACAACAAACAGAGAACCTTGCCTCAGTTCAGCTCTAATGAGGACAGGGTTATACTCTGCTGCTGGAAACACACACACACACACACACGTGCACACACACGTACACACACAAGCTCACATAAACACACATACACGTGTGCTTGTGTGTGTGTCTGTGTGCGTGCGTGCATGTGTGCGTGTGTGTGTATGCGTGTGTGTCTGTGTGCGTGCGTGCATGTGTGCGTGTGTGTGTATGCGTGTGTGTCTGTGTGCGTGCGTGCATGTGTGCGTGCGTGTGTATGCGTGTGTGTGTGTGTCTGTGTGCGTGCGTGCATGCGTGCGTGTGTGTGTATGCGTGTGTGTGTGTGTCTGTGTGTCTGTGTGCGTGTGTGTGTGTGTGTGTGTGAGCAGCTGTTTCATGTAGGTCCCGCTGACGTTCTTCTGCTCTCCTTCTCTGCAACGCCACGACTCCCTCCCTCCCTCCCTCCCGTCTCATGAAGCTCTTCGGCGGGGAAATGGACCCCCAGACTCCAGCGGGTGGGCTTTGTGTGTGTGTATGGTGTGTGTAGGTGCTTTGTGTATGTGCGTGTGTGTGTGTGTGTGTGGTGTGTAAGTGCTTTGTGTGTGTGTATGGTGTGTGTAGGTGCTTTGTGTATGTGCGTGTGGTGTGTGTGTGTGTATGGTGTGTGTATGTGTGTGTGTTGTGTGTAAGTGCTGTGTGTGTGTGTGTATGGTGTGTGTAGGTGCTTTGTGTATGTGTGTGCGTGTGGTGTGTGTAAGTGCTGTGTGTGTGTGTGTGTGTGTATGGTGTGTGTAGGTGCTTTGTGTATGTGTGTGTGGTGTGTGTAAGTGCTTTGTGTGTGTGTGTGTGTATGTGTGTGTGTGTGTCTAGCTATTGACCTTCAACTGAACCCAAGCCCCTGTTGTTACCTCTGCATCTCAGTACATGATCAAATTAACTCCTATCCAATAACATCCAACACATGTATCTATGGGGCCCAAAGGGTTAATCTCCAAGCCTATTAAGCGAACTAAAGAGGTCTGAGTAATCGAACATGCTCATTAGCATAAATCACCATATCTGCATTAACAAGGACCACTGATCCCAACAATGTTGGAGTTTATAGCTCACGCCAAATGCAGCTGTGTTTTATTCATTCACTCAGAGATGCTCTGGAAGTGACTATGAAACAGGTCCAGCTGAGTGCTCTGTCTGTCTGTCTGTCTGTCTGTCTGTCAGTGTGTCTGTCTGCCTGTGTCGGTCTGTCTGTCTGTCTGTCTGTCTGTCTGTCAGCCTGTCTGCCTGTCTGTCAGCCTGCCTGTCTGTCTGCCTGTCTGTCTGTCTGTCAGCCTGTCTGCCTGTCTGTCTGCCTGTCAGTCAGTCAGAAGTTTGTCACACAGTCACAGAGCTATATATATATATAGTATAAGTGAGAAGTATATATATATATATAGTATAAGTGAAAGTATATATATATATATAGTATAAGTGAGAAGTATATATATATATATATATATATATATATAGTATAAGTAAGAAGTATATATATATATATAGTATAAGTGAGAAGTATATATATATATATATAGTATAAGTGAGAAGTATATATATATATATATATATAGTATAAGTGAGAAGGGCCGGGTGAGGAGAGAAAGAGAGGGGGGTGGGAGGGTTGTGAGAAATATGTCTGTGGACTGGGCTGAAATATCTATGTGATTAATTCCCAGAGTGCATTGCTCTCCACTCGTTCAGGTTGCCGCTGCAGTCAGCGTCTGACCACGGTAGTAAACATCCCTCTCTCCTCCATCTACCATACCGCTCTGCCACTGCATGACCGCAGTTTTCAAAAAATGGCGCAGGCAGCCTGTAATGTGCAGGGTTTTATTGTAAATAAACTTTGAGTCTGTCGAGATCTTGCTATCAGCGGCCCAAGCGACGACGTCCTCCTTTTCAACTTGGAATGGCTAAAATGTTAATGTTATTGATCACACATTTAATTCGATTGCATTTTAATCGACCACATATTTATTTATTAATTTTTGTTACTTCCACCCTTCATAGAATAGAGGGATGGATGAGGGATGAAGGGATGGATGAGGGATAGAGGATGGATGAATAGAAGGATGGATGAGAGATGGATGAGGGATAGAGGGATGGATGAATAGAGGGATGGATGAGGGATGGATTAATAGAGGGATGGAAGAGGGATAGAGGGATGGATGAATAGAGGGATGGATGAGGGATAGAGGGATGGATGAGGGATAGAGGGATGGATGAATAGAGGGATGGATGAGGGATGTAGGGATGGATGAGGGATAGAGGGATGGATGAGGGATAGAGGGATTGATGAGGGATAGAGGGATGGATGAGGGATAGAGGGATTGATGAGGGATAGAGGAATGGATGAATAGAGGGATGGATGAGGGATAGAGGGATGGATGAATAGAGGGATGGATGAGGGATAGAGGGATGGATGAGGGATAGAGGGATGGATGAATAGAGCGATGGATGAGGGATGGATGAATAGAGGTATGGATAAATAGAGGGATGGATGAGGGATGGATGAATAGAGGGATGGATGAGCGATGGAGAGATGGATAAATAGAGGGATGGATAAATAGAGGGATGGATGAGGGATGGAGGGATGGATGAATAGAGGGATGGATGAGCGATGGAGAGAAAGATAAATAGAGGGATGGATGAGTGATGGAGGGGTGGATGAATAGAGGGATGGATGAGCGATGGAGAGATAGATAAATAGAGGGATGGATGAGTGATGGAGGGGTGGATGTATAGAGGGATGGATGAGCGATGGAGAGATAGATAAATAGAGGGATGGATGAGGGATGGATGAATAGAGGGATGGACCTGACTGGCAGGATGAGAAGTAATGAGGCACCTTATGTTTCACCTTCTGAATGGTAATGGTATGAATAACATTAGCCGGGTTTGCCAGATTCATTTAAGAAGAACTTAGCAGTAAGTGCTTCTTAACATCCTTCTTAGACCTCCTGTAAGAAGCAAACAGGTTTCCCAGATTGCTTCTTAGCCTAAGATGATCTTTCACTAAGAAGGAGTTGTAAGAATGGTCTGGAGCGTACCTATCACGCACACTTTGTCCTTATTGTGTTTCCTGCTTTTCGTTTCTTTCATGCACCTCTCGTGTTTAAAAGTAGGGAAAATCTGAAAATCTCTCTTCTATGTAATATGGTTCCATGTATTTTAGGCCACTTTCATACATGAATTTGTTCCGATTCAGAGAATAATATGTTACAATGTTACACTTCGACCTTAGCTTCATGCAATATGGACAGAGCAAACGATCTTCGGGTCTGCTCTGCTTCTGGATACGCCCTCAACACCACGTGCTTGTAAACAGTTTTGTGATTGGTCCAAATTTGATTGGTCTTCTCTGAGTCATATGTTCGGTACAGTAGATATGGACCACATATCCAGTTTGAGTAGGCATCACGACTGCAGCTAGAGAACAATGTGCTATTGTATTGCATATGATCAGGAGAAGACGCACTGCTCAACAGAACATCATTGAAAGCCTATTTCCTTCATGCGCTCGCTAAACAGTTTGTAGACTTTGTAGACAGTGCAGGGTACAACAATGAGTTGTATTGGTTTGTGGCTAACATGCGTTCTCACTGCAAACGAATCATCCCACGGGGCGATTGCAAGCGGGCTGAGACCACCCTCTCTAGGTGGTCTCAGCCCAGTTGATTTGTTCCGGAACCGTGAGCGATTGCTGTGTTCACATATGGCCAAACATCCCGATCTACGGGGGGAATGCTCCCGGTATCTAAACAACAAGCTAGGTCTGAATTAGGGATGGATATTGATAAGATTTTAGCGATTCCGATTCCATTTTCGATTCTGCTTATCGATCCAATTCCTTATCGATTCTCTTATCGATTATCATTGGGCAAAAGAGTACAAACAGGTTTATTAACATTAATTGTCTTTTATATATACTTTGAACATGGCAATTAGGCTACAGTGCTGTTTTTTTAGGTGTATTCACCTTGAACTAAAAATAAAACTGACATAAACAAATCAATATTTTTTCTATAGAAAAAGATAAATAAAACATGAATTATTCTGTTGAATTTTAAATCCAATAACAGTCTAACATGTTACTAGAAGAAATTACAACATTTCCTTCAATTTAAAAAGGGTATATGAGCTGAGCTGACAAAAATAAAACTAGCAGCGGCAACTGGCAACAAATACAATCAATGTTTTATTAGGGACAGCATATTATTTGTAGTATTTCCCCCCTTTGATAATATACGTTTTTTGCAAGCATTGCAAGTGGCCGTGTTGTCATCTTGCCCCGTGAAATGTAACCACACTTTCGAACGTTTATGCCTAGACGACATGTTGCTGGCCTCTTCTTCCGCGGTCTAATAAAACAAAACAAGGCAGCCTGCGTGCGACGTCACGCGCATGCGCAGCAACGACAGGAATCGATAGCGGAATCGTTAAGGATTTTGGCTAACGATTCCAAGGAATCGATTCACTGGGAACCGGTTCTCAACAAGAACCGGTTTTCGATGCGCATCCCTAATCTGAATGCACCCTTAAATGTTTCACCATATTTCCCTCTAATCAGATTTGATAAATTTTATGCTGCTCTGTAGTTTTTCTCGCTATATGATGAAGGCCACTGTCTCCTACTTTACCACTTGTTGTATGTTCTGTATATAAAGCAATTTGAGCTGCAGTCCATGTCTGAAATAAATAAAGTTGAAGAAGTTTAACATCATGACTATGATTATTCTGCAACCATCCCACATCTGCATGCACATACAGTATGAGATACAGTAGTTCATCCCCATCAAATGCACACACCCAAACGATGCCTCAGGGCACATCAACAATATAACCACTGTCTAACCCAGGAAGAATTGAGACATCAGGCAACTGACGCATGTAATTGATCTCGTCTGGAAACTAATCAAAGGAGGCTTCCTCTAATATGAAGGCGTTTCCCAGTCACACGTGTGAGACACCATGGCTGCTTGCTATTGGTCGTTATTTCCGTCAGTTGATGTGTTCAGACATTCTGCTGCGTGCGTAATGGCACTTTTGTGGGGGAACTACAGTAGGCCTGTCACTGGTGTTTCATATTTGTAATGGACAATGTGAGCAATGCTGTTTAATTTGTTTAGCACATTACATACACATTGCAAATTAATGGGACATAACGTTATCCTTCATAGAATAGGATACAATATATAAATATATATTGTAGCAGGAATCTGTATATATAAATAGTAGAACAACAGGGGAATGGGAGATGTGTGGATTTAGCTCGCAATTAGTATTATCCCTTTTCTGCATAGCGTTGTCCTCAGGCAGCAAACCACATTTTTAGACCTCACACTGGTATTTTTTCAAATAATACTACCAGACACATCTCTGTTCAATGAAATGATGAGTTGAAGGGGGTGTGACATTAATTTGGGGGTGGAGCCCTCTTTCAGGAAGTAGCACCACATGGGACAGATCGCTGCTAGTAGGTAAGATAAATATCAGTATTTTCCATGTCTACATTGAAATAACTTTGTATTAAAAAATGTTTGCATGTGCTTGAATATGTAAATACGTATATTTGATTGTTTGAATACTTCTTTTCTTTTTATTTATACAGTAAAACTGTTTATTTTTGTTCGCGTCCTCATGGCAACACTGTGCAGTTTTGTTCAAGCAATATAATGCATTAGCATGTGTGTGTGTGTGTGTGTGTGTGTGTGTATGCATAAACAATCATAGTCAATGTTTTTACTACAATCTACTGATGCTTCCAGGACGTAAGGATGTTTTATGGAAGGAAGCAGCAGGAGGGTGTGGTCAGGGCCGTCCCCTCAGACAGGGAGGACAGTGAAGCAGCAGGAGGGTGTGGTCAGGGCTGTCCCCTCAGACAGGGAGGACAGTGAAGCAGCAGGAGGGTGTGGTCAGGGCCGTCTCCTCAGACACGGAGGACAGTGAAGCAGCAGGAGGGTGTGGTCAGGGCCGTCCCCTCAGACACGGAGGACAGTGAAGCAGCAGGAGGGTGTGGTCAGGGCCGTCCCCTCAGACAGGGAGGACAGTGAAGCAGCAGGAGGGTGTGGTCAGGGCCGTCCCCTCAGACAGGGAGGACAGTGAAGCAGCAGGAGGGTGTGGTCAGGGCCGTCCCCTCAGACAGGGAGGACAGTGAAGCAGCAGGAGGGTGTGGTCAGGGCCGTCTCCTCAGTCAGGTAGGACAGTGAAGCAGCAGGAGGGTGTGGTCAGGGCCGTCCCCTCAGACAGGGAGGACAGTGAAGCAGCAGGAGGGTGTGGTCAGGGCCGTCCCCTCAGACAGGGAGGGCAGTGAAGCAGCAGGAGGGTGTGGTCAGGGCCGTCCCCTCAGACAGGGAGGACAGTGAAGCAGCAGGAGGGTGTGGTCAGCGCCGTCCCCTCAGACAGGGAGGACAGTGAAGCAGCAGGAGGGTGTGGTCAGGGCCGTCCCCTCAGTCAGGGAGGACAGTGAAGCAGCAGGAGGGTGTGGTCAGGGCCGTCCCCTCAGACAGGGAGGACAGTGAAGCAGCAGGAGGGTGTGGTCAGGGCCGTCCCCTCAGACAGGGAGGACAGTGAAGCAGCAGGAGGGTGTGGTCAGGGCCGTCCCCTCAGACAGGGAGGGCAGTGAAGCAGCAGGAGGGTGTGGTCAGGGCCGTCCCCTCAGACAGGGAGGACAGTGAAGCAGCAGGAGGGTGTGGTCAGGGCCGTCCCCTCAGACAGGGAGGACAGTGAAGCAGTAGGAGGGTGTGGTCAGGGCCGTCTCCTCAGACAGGGAGGACAGTGAAGCAGCAGGAGGGTGTGGTCAGGGCCGTCCCCTCAGACAGGGAGGACAGTGAAGCAGCAGGAGGGTGTGGTCAGGGCCGTCCCCTCAGTCAGGGAGGACAGTGAAGCAGCAGGAGGGTGTGGTCAGGGCCGTCCCCTCAGTCAGGGAGGACAGTGAAGCAGCAGGAGGGTGTGGTCAGGGCCGCCCCCTCAGACAGGGAGGACAGTGAAGCTGCAGGAGGGTGTGGTCAGGGCCGTCCCCTCAGACGGTGAACTTGATGACAGTGAGAATGAGGAAGTGGATCAGGAGGAATGGATCGCTGAATCAGGTTTGAGGGACACTTAGGAGCTCAGGGGTCAGTTAGGGGTCAGTTGGTAAAGTAATTGTGTGTGTGTGTGTGTGTGTGTGTCTGTGTGCGTGTGGGTGAGTTTATGTCTTTTTTATGAAATGTGCAAAACATACCATGAGAGGTGTTGGTAGTAATGAGCTTGTTTATTTACAGATCTTTGTTGATGTGCACACTCTGTGATTGATTCATGCATTTAATTCATCCTTTCAGAGTTCTCTGAATGTAAAACATACAGTACAAGCAATGTGTTTGTGATAAATTGCTTGTTTATTTGAATGTTTTATTAGGGCCCGAGCACTGGCGGTGCGAGGGCCTATTGGAATTGTAATAAGGACTATTATTATTCTCCTTCTCCTACCTTCTTCCTTTTTCTTCTTCTCCCCAAACAAATGTCTTTTTGGCGGCCTAAACATCGATGAAAACACATGACACTTTGCAGATACGTCAGTCCCGGTGAAAATTTTTATATTTCATGGGTGACGGAAATGGGCGAGGCAAAACTCAAGAGTTGGCTCAAGAGTGCCCCCTGGAAAATTCAAAATGGCACCCACTCTTCTGGCAACCTACCTTTTTTCCATTTTGCCATGGGTCTGTTGGAGAAAGACAATGTGTCATGGATCAATATTTACAGCTACGGGTCCATGCAAACATGTAGGCTATCGGTTTGATTACGACCGTATATGCCTTCAAACAGCACAGAGGTACGTCCCTCTTGTAAATATCATTATGATGAAAAATAGGCTCTCAGGCTATCTGCAGGCTACTGTACTTCTGTGTGAGGAGAGAGGAAAGATCTGCACACTGATATCTCCCGGTTCACAAAAACGCAAAGTTTATCTATTGACCCCCCGATTAAAAACCTGTATACGTTCAGAGATAAACTTAAAAAAAACCTTCATGCTTTAAATCAGATCAACAAAAATGTATTATATTTGGAGATTTTAACATAGATACCTCTAAGGAAGATGACCATACACTAGATTTTCTAAATACCCTGCATTCCTTTTCCTTTTTCCCAACCATAAACACGCCTACCAGAGTAACATCCACCTCTCAGCCCATAATTGACAATATTGTCACAAATATTCAAAACACAAAAATGGAGTCTGGTGCTGTCCTTGCTGATATATCTGACCACTATCCCATTGTGCTGTTTCTTGATCTTGGTTATAAACAAATATCATCCCGTTCAAAAATCAAAACAAGAATTATAAACGATAGAACCCTGAAACAACTATGCGAGTGCCTAGAGACGAGGACCTGGAACGATGTCAATATCTATTTGTATATATATTTACTACTTGTCCTGTACTTGTCTTACTGCTGTTAGTGGCCACCTAGTTTGGTTAGTGGTCACCTGGTTTGGTTAGTGGTCACCTGGTTTGGTTAGTGGTCACCTGGTTTGGTTAGTGGTCACCTGGTTTGGTTAGTGGCCACCTAGTTTGGTTAGTGGTCACCTGGTTTGGTTAGTGGTCACCTGGTTTGGTTAGTGGTCACCTGGTTTGGTTAGTGGTCACCTGGTTTGGTTTCCTTACTGGGTGGCTTTTTGTGGTCAGGCTCCAGCTTAAAAGCTTTCATAGCTTCTCTGGGAGACCTGTTTCATACACACCTTGATAATTGTTTGTAAAACATATTAGTATATTATATTAATTTTAAGTGTGTAAACATTCTCATTCATTCATAGACTTATCCACTCTGTGCACGTTTCAGGGCTCTCTCTGTGTTACACCATTCTCTACATTACAGCAACAGCTAACAGTGTTTAACCCAACAACATATGTCTGATGTTGTTTATGATGCATGCTGGGTAATCCAGGGCGCCATTGTAAATGAGACCTTGGTCTCAATGGGAAGGAGTGCGTCTGTCAAGGCAAGTACTCCCGCCCACTGGAGTCGTTCTGGGCGGCTAGGTCTGGCTTCCAGGCTACAGAATACCCTCCCCCCCGATTACACCATGAGAGGATAACTGAAAGAAGACAAAAAGAGAGGAGAGAGAATAAAGTGAATTCATGATAGATAGATAGATAGATAGATAGATAGATAGATAGATAGATAGATAGATAGATAGATAGATAGATAATCCCCGTGCGGGTGGGTGTTTCGGCAGAGTGGAAAAGTACAGCAGCAGTGGGAGAAACGTACTAGAATACGGCTCTGGTGCCAGATGGCGTCATGGATCAGATCAATGTCTGTTGCCTTACAGAATTGGGTCACATTATGACTAAAATGACACTCAGAGAACGTAGACCTCCACCCATGATGCATGTTGTCAGCATGTTAGGCTATAGTTGTTAAATGTGTAGTGACTGGGATGTTCTAGATTAGAAGGACGTTGCTCGATCCGAACTTGATATTAACAAATGTGAAAAAGAATCTGTGGATCCGCCAAATGGCAAATATCAAAAACAAACACGTTGGTGCATAACAAGGCCAAATGCCAACAAGGCCAAATGCTCTCGCAATTTTAAGGAAAGTAAAAAAAAAACAATAATTGTGGTCGCTGATCCACCCCATGATTTAGATCTGCTCCAAAATGTAATGGTGATGAGGTTCTTACTGGGCCTACATCCCTCCAGAGAGTGCATGATTCAAACATAATAAGGCAATATATTACACATAAGTTTTTCATTATAAAATGTATCCACAATTAACCTTTTAAGAAAGAACAGAGACCAAATTGAACTTAAAAAACAAAAAAATTATACACTGAACATTGTTTCACCAGAGGAAATAGTGGGGTTAACATGGTTGTGATGCTTTTGCTGTAGCAGGCTAATGCTCCTGACCAATGCTGTAGCAGGCTAATGTTCCTGACCAATGCTGTAGCAGGCTAATGTTCCTGACCAATGCTGTAGCAGGCTAATGCTCCTGACCAATGCTGTAGCAGGCTAATGTTCCTGACCAATGCTGTAGCAGGCTAGTGTTCCTGACCAATGCTGTAGCAGGCTAGTGTTCCTGACCAATGCTGTAGCAGGCTAATGTTCCTGACCAATGCTGTAGCAGGCTAATGTTCCTGACCAATGCTGTAGCAGGCTAGTGTTCCTGACCAATGCTGTAGCAGGCTAATGTTCCTGACCAATGCTGTAGCAGGCTCATGCTCCTAATCAATGCTGTAGCAGGCTAATGCTCCTGACCAATGCTGTAGCAGGCTAGTGTTCCTGACCAATGCTGTAGCAGGCTAATGTTCCTGACCAATGCTGTAGCAGGCTAGTGTTCCTGACCAATGCTGTAGCAGGCTAATGTTCCTGACCAATGCTGTAGCAGGCTAATGCTCCTGACCAATGCTGTAGCAGGCTAGTGTTCCTGACCAATGCTGTAGCAGGCTAATGTTCCTGACCAATGCTGTAGCAGGCTAGTGTTCCTGACCAATGCTGTAGCAGGCTAGTGTTCCTGACCAATGCTGTAGCAGGCTAATGTTCCTGACCAATGCTGTAGCAGGCTAATGCTCCTAACCAATGCTGTAGCAGGCTAATGCTCCTAACCAATGCTGTAGCAGGCTAATGCTCCTAACCAATGCTGTAGCAGGCTAATGCTCCTAACCAATGCTGTAGCAGGCTAGTGCTCCTAACCAATGCTGTAGCAGGCTAGTGTTCCTGACCAATGCTGTAGCAGGCTAGTGTTCCTGACCAATGCTGTAGCAGGCTAGTGTTCCTGACCAATGCTGTAGCAGGCTAATGTTCCTAACCAATGCTGTAGCAGGCTCATGCTCCTAACCAATGCTGTAGCAGGCTAATGCTCCTAACCAATGCTAAGAGTATGCTGGCTAACATCTGGCTATTCATACACACGCAAACACACTTACATGCTAGGTCATTTTTAGCCGCTGGGGTTGTGGTGTATCCATACACCAAGAAGACAACTGGCCAATGTCACGTTCAACCATCATGTTATTCCTTTAACAGTCAAGGTTGTCTCTCACTGAATACACTCTCAGCAATACAAGAGACAAAACTACCATGGAAGGCAGTCTACACTGTCACGTCCCCACGCTGGTATCTCTGTTCTGTTCTCTCTCCTGTTCCTGTCTGGTATCCCCAGGTGGTCCGCCATTGTGCTCATTGTGCTCTGCCAATCATCGTCACCTGTGTCCAATCATCCCTCTGACCCTGTCGTCCAATCAGAGGATGATCTCTCTCTCTCTGTGGGCCGTCCTTGTGATGGATGCACGTGCGTTGGCCCCCCGCAGCGCCAGCTCCCTCTGTCTCCGTCTCCGGCCGTGACCGGGCTCGTTCTCCCGCCCACAGAGAGGCGTGTTGGAAACAAGCTGAGCTTGATATACCGAGGAAGGGTGGAGCTCCACGCAATGGCCATGCTGCTCAGAGCCTTCCATGCAAGCGCCTTCTCCACTTGCTCAGACGAGTTGACCCCTGACCCCGCGTATTTGAGTCATTGACTTCTCTCAGAGCGGCGGCTCCTGTTGTCATTCTAGATGGATGGTCCAGGAGGATGCTGTAGGCGATAGCCTGGATCTCCGTGGCGTTCAGCCCAGGACCGGCCTTGGCACACTGCCTCCTCTCTGCTCAGAGCTGCTGCGCAGGCTCCACATGGTCGGACAGCACTCATCCACACAGCCCAGGTCCATTAGGACTGCAGGGGGGAGCTGTCTAGACTAGTCAACTATATATTCTGGGCTGCTCGGTGTGTAAGGAGAGGTGAGGATTGCTATTTTGGAACGTTGTTGCTTGTTAGTGTGTTGTTACTGTAGTTATCAATAAGAATACATAGAATACATTGTGTCTGAGGAGTCTACTTAGTCTGTGTTAGCTGTATTTGTTCGTTCGTTAGTTAAGAGTAGTTAAAACTAAGCATATTAATATTACTGTCTACAGGGAGGGAGAAGGAGAGAGTGTGTGTGTGTGTGTGTGTGTGTGTGTGTGTGTGTGTGTGTGTGTGTGTGTGTGTGTGTGTGTGTGTGTGTGTGTGCATGAGAGGTGATGGGGGGCTAGGTCTTTCAAAATATTGATCACAGGCAAATTCGCATGTAAAGACCAAGGCCTAAATGCCTTTCCTTTGAGTGTGTGTGTGGGTGTGTGTGTGTGTGTGTGTGTGTGTGGGTGATGTGTGTGTGGGTATGTGTGTGTGTGATGTGTGTGTGATTATGAGTTATGGCAGAGGAAATTAAACTGCTTCAGCACAATACAACAAAGGGCCCGTTCCCCAGACTGGCCCAATAAAGACAAGAGACTTGAGAGAGAGAGAGAGAGAGAGAGAGAGAGAGAGAGAGAGAGAGAGAGAGAGAGAGAGAGAGAGAATAGAGGGCATGCAGAGAGAAAGTGATAAAGATAGAGGGGGGTGAGAGTGAAGAGAGAGATAGGGAGAGAGAGAGGGGGGAGAGAGAGGGAGAGAGAAGAGGGGGACAGAGAGGAGAGAGAAGAAGAGAGAGGGCGGAGGGAGAGAGAGGGAGAAAAGGAGAGAGGGAGAGTGCAAGAAAAGAGAGAGAGAGAGCAGGTATCTGGGGATAGGCCAAGGGTTTTTCTTCTCAAAGAACAATTGTTCTACTCTATCATCTTTGGAGACAGTTCAACTGTGTAGGTGTGTGTCTGGGTATGATAAGCAAATATGTGTGTGTGTGTGTGTGTGCGCGTGTGTGTGTGCGTGCATGTGTGTGTGTGTGTGCGCGTGTGTGTGTGCGTGCATGTGTGTGTGCGTGCTTGTGTGTGTGCGCGTGTGTGTGCGTGCATGTGTGTGTGTGTGTGTGTGTGCGTGCTTGTGTGTGTGCGCGTGCTTGTGTGTGTATGGGGTGTGATTCGTGCCAGCGTAACAAACACTCAGTGCTTTCGTCGCCTGCATTGCGTGTATAAAGGTACTTTGGCGAGCTGATTAATAGGCGTGCATATACGCATGCGTTACGAGTCGCTCGCATTCTCAGAGGGTGACGTTTCAAAACTGCCGTGCCACTTTTGCGCACATGCATGTAACGTTTGCACGCTCGTGTTAAGTCAGCGGGCACTAGAAGCTGCGAGCGGGGCTCATTTGTCCATATTGAATAAAAATTAGGAATGTTTATTTGCACTCAATCAAATTCCAGGACCCTCCTTGCATAACTTTTCCTAGATATGTGTCGTTTTATCTCCACTATCGCTACATTTTCAAATAAGAGCGCGCATCATCAACTAGCTGTAGCATAGGGGTGCTGAGGATCAGCACCAAAACACGTAGGCTATAATAGTATAAGAATGTATTTTGTATTTTGACATACAGTAGGCTATGGCGCAAAAGGGATTGTGAGTGTAGGCTACACTAATTAGCCTACAATCAACTAGGATGGGCTCCATAGCCTAATGATTATCAATCCCAGCTGTGCGTAATTATGCGTCCTGTGTAGCCTATAAATTGACCTTGCTTTTCATTGTAAAATATTATGCTAGATGTGCTTCAGTTTTAGGAGTCAAACCATGGCATGCCAGCCTTAACACGTGCGGGCATTTAAACGTCTGTTGCGTACGTTGGCATGGCACGTTCCACACGTCACACTATAATATTAGCAAACCACACAAACGTGTGTCTATACGCACGCTTATTCGTTTGATCAAACTATAAGGTGTAGTGTTAGGTGTCAGGTATTTGATGCACATATTAGGAGTGACGTGTCAAAAGTGCCGTGCCAACGTTCAAAACATAGAACACGCGTGCACACGCCTTTACGTGTTAACTGCGAGCACTAGAAGCACCGAGTGGTGGTAATTTGAACACAAGTGAATCAAAATGATAATTGTTTGCACTCGATCAAATTCAAGGACCCTCCTTTCATTACTTTTCCTAGATATCAGCGTTTTTATCACGTTTACATTCCGGCCTTTTGTCTAGACTGCAGTGCTCTTTTCCGTCAGGAGATGTCGCAGGCGGGTGATTTATATTTATATTTTTAGCATAATGTAGGCTATGTGTTATAATTATGTGCAAAATGATGACAATCACCTAAATCAAAAACAATGAAGCACATGTATTGTTATAGTTCGTTACCAAATGTTAGGCTTGTAAGACTCAACTTAATCATTATTAATTCCGCTATTCCTAAATATCAGAAGAGATATCTGTCTCACTCGCTCTCGGAGCAGGTATTGCGCAACACAAAGCAGGTATTGCGCAACATAGCCACGCGCGCCAGGAGACCCGCTCTGAGAGACAGAGAGAATGAGACAGTCTTTTTCTGTGAGGGAGGAAACACGAGCAATATTTTCAATCATGCTTTCCATTGATGAATCACGAATAATGTATATAAACAGTGCAAATAAAAATAAATCGAAATAATAGGCCTATTGTGCAAAAAAAATAGCCAAACGAATTGTAGGCTACATTTGAAAGTGTTCAGCCTGGTGTAGGCTGGCCTATAGGCAAAAAAATAAATGCATTGATACTGCAAAATGGTTTCATTTGAGCTGAACACTACACAACTGATTGAATAATTTCTATAATATCAGGTGATTGCTTTGAATGTTACAAATTAGTTGAAACAGTGGTAGCGATTTGCAACCTGGTAGCCTACAGTCTGGGGAAGCGTTGGGCCTTCCCGCGCCACCACAGAAGTGGGTCTTCGCTCGCTCCAGCTCATCTTGAGTTGACGGCATAGTCCTCCTCCCCAAAGAAAGACCTGTAGGCCTATTGTTTATTTCGATTCATTTTTATTTGCAGTTTTACAATATTCTATATGTGTTTTTTTGTGGACCAATGTTTGAATAAAATTTGGCTTCAAAACGACATCTGGTAATTTACCTACATTTGATTTATTTTATTTAGAAATAGATAGCCCTCTATTGACAAGAAACACGTGTATCTGAACATTTGTTTTAAATTGCGAAGAAAGAGTCATTCAGATATTAGGCTTTATTAAAAACAAGTTGCTTAACATGTGCGAATTCCATTTATTGAGAATGCATTACCAATTGGCAAGGACGAGATTAGAACCAGCTATGATTTAAAGGCAACTGACCTTACACGTGTGGCCGCTAACACGTCTGCTGCGCTAGCAAGGCACTGGCACGTTTGACACGTCGCTATGCAATTTCTGCACACATTACAAGACGTACGTACGTACGTACATCTATGATTTTACCAAACTGTCATGTGTAGTGTTGGTGTCGCATATGTGAGGCACATCTAACCTGTAGTGTTGCCGTCACGCACACGATGCGCAATACGTGTAAACAACATGTGCACAGCGTCTGCGTTACAGGTACGTTACAGCTATGAGACGTCTGTCTCTCCATTGTTTGTCAATGGAAATTATACACGTGCGTTTAGACGTTTGATGTCATCGCGTCTTCTTAAGTAGGCGCAAGTCAAGCGTTTCAGTATGGTGTGCTGGCCCTAATCACACCCCATAGTGTGTGTGCGCGTGTGTGTGCGTGCATGTGTGTGTGTGTGTGTGCGTGCTTGTGTGTGTGCGCGTGTGTGTGCGTGCATGTGTGTGTGTGTGTGCGTGCTTGTGTGTGTGTGCGTGCATGCGTGTGTGTGCGTGTGTGTGTATGCCTGAAGCAGCAGTGAAAAACAGACCTAGTTGAAGCCGCTTGCGAGCCCCTCTCTGACCCGGGGTTAGTGTTAACACTGGGGCCTCCTGAATGGACACCACCGTCAACTGACTGGGAAGCATGCTGTACACACACACACACAAACATGCACACACACACACACACACACACACACACACACGCACACACATATAGGCCTACGTTGTGGAGCTGAGAACGCCTCGGGACATTCAGTCCTGTAGCGTGTGGGTGTGATGAACACGGCCTCATCGATAATAACTAATAAGCTAAGCTAATAGCTAATAACACACTACCAAGCAACAACGTTACAAACTAGCAGAAACACTGCGGAGAGAGCAGGGCTGCAAACAGGAACCAGAACAACTCACCCCTCCTCAAACGGGCTGAGGATCACGCCTCGGATCAAGAGTAGAAAGAGATCAATATAAACACAACCTTCAATAGTTTGATTGTTATTGATTGTTTTACCTCTATGGTATGTGAAGACAATGTGCAATTATTCAATTTCCACAAAGAATGCTGTTGTTAGTCTGACTAGTCTGTTAGACCCCCCCCCCTGAGTTAGTCTGTTAACCCGGGGTGGGTCTGTCTGGGTCGAGAGGAGTCTTCCTACCCCTACCCCACAGCCATCACAAACACAGGAGGGAGACAGAGGGAGAGAGAGAGAAAGAGAGAGAGAGAGAGCGAGAGAGAGAGAGAGAGAGAAAGAGAGAGAAAGAGAGAGAGAGGGAGTGAGAGAGAGAGAGAAAGAGATGGAGAGAGAGGGAGAGAGAGATGCCACACAGAAGGCCTGCGGGTGATTCACTACTAATGCCTAAATATACAGTAATTGGTTGAAAATCCAATTACACACACACACGCACACACACATGCATACACACACACAGACACACACACACACGCATCTCCCTCACCTTGAATGCCTGCTTGTTTCCCGGAGAGCTGTTCTCATAGACATGCACAGCGAGAGCAATAACAACTAAACCCTGATCACCAGATAAGACCCTCCATGACCCTGACCCCTGACCCTACCCCCCAGCTCCATGACCCTGACCCTGATCCCCAGCTCCATAACCCTGACCCCCAGCTCCATAACCCTGACCCCCAGCTCCATAACCCTGACCCCCAGCTCCATAACCCTGACCCCCAGCTCCATAACCCTGACCCCCAGCTCCATGACCATGACCCTACCCCCCAGCTCCATGACCATGACCCTACCCCCCAGCTCCATGACCATGACCCTACCCCCCAGCTCCATAACCCTACCCCCCAGCTCCATGACCATGACCCTACCCCCCAGCTCCATAACCCTGACCCCCAGCTCCATGACCACGACCCTGACCCCCAGCTCCATGATCCTGACCCTACCCCCCAGCTCCATAACCCTGACCCCCAGCTCCATGATCCTGACCCTACCCCCCAGCTCCATAACCCTGACCCCCAGCTCCATGATCCTGACCCTACCCCCCAGCTCCATGACCCTGACCCCCAGCTCCACGACCCTGACCCTGACCCCCAGCTCCATAACCCTGACCCCCAGCTCCATGATCCTGACCCTACCCCCCAGCTCCATGACCATGACCCTACCCCCCAGCTCCATGATCCTGACCCCCAGCTCCACGACCCTGACCCCCAGCTCCATGACCCTGACCCCCAGCTCCATGACCCTGACCCCCAGCTCCATGACCCTGACCCCCAGCTCCATGATCCTGACCCTACCCCCCAGCTCCATAACCCTGACCCCCAGCTCCACGACCCTGACCCCCAGCTCCATGACCATGACCCTACCCCCCAGCTCCATGACCCTGACCCTACCCCCCAGCTCCATGATCCTGACCCCCAGCTCCACGACCCTGACCCCCAGCTCCATGACCATGACCCTACCCCCCAGCTCCATGATCCTGACCCCCAGCTCCACGACCCTGACCCCCAGCTCCATGACCCTGACCCCCAGCTCCATGATCCTGACCCCCAGCTCCATGACCCTGACCCTACCCCCCAGCTCCATGACCATGACCCTACCCCCCAGCTCCATGACCATGACCCTACCCCCCAGCTCCATGACCCTGACCCTACCCCCCAGCTCCATGACCATGACCCTGACCCCCAGCTCCACGACCCTGACCCCCAGCTCCATGATCCTGACCCTGACCCCCAGCTCCATGATCCTGACCCTACCCCCCAGCTCCATGACCATGACCCTACCCCCCAGCTCCATGATCCTGACCCCCAGCTCCATGACCATGACCCTACCCCCCAGCTCCATAACCCTGACCCCCAGCTCCATGATCATGACCCTACCCCCCAGCTCCATGACCATGACCCTACCCCCCAGCTCCATAACCCTGACCCCCAGCTCCATGACCACGACCCTGACCCCCAGCTCCATGATCCTGACCCTACCCCCCAGCTCCATAACCCTGACCCCCAGCTCCACGACCCTACCCCCCAGCTCCATGATCCTGACCCTACCCCCCAGCTCCATAACCCTGACCCCCAGCTCCATGATCCTGACCCTACCCCCCAGCTCCATGATCCTGACCCTACCCCCCAGCTCCATGATCCTGACCCTACCCCCCAGCTCCATGACCCTGACCCCCAGCTCCACGACCCTGAAAATAAAAATAACGTTATTAACCAGTTTTAAAGATTTCAAATTAACGTTTCTGTTCTGGAACAATTAAAGACCATTTCGTTTTCGTTCCTGTTTCTGTTCCTCGTAAAATACCTTTCGTTTTCGGTTTTCGTTTCCGTTCCTTGAACCGGTTCGGAGCCTTGGATGTAGGTATGGAGGAAGCGCCCCCCTTCCCCCAAAAAAGAGAAGGCTTCTCAAACTCAACCAGACAGGCCTCCCCACCCTGGACGCAAAGAAAACAAGCAGCCAAGAACATTTCATCATCCATATCCCACCTGAAACCCTCAACTGAATTGAACCTGTATTCGTTTTTTAATATCGGATCAGTAGAATGCGATCAGGCCTGTGAGAGAACAAGGAGTTGAAGTCTAAGGTGTGACGTAGCAGAGCGCTGGACAGCAGACAGGTCAGGAGCAGACAGACAGGTCAGGAGTAGACAGACAGGTACAGAAGCAGACAGGTCAGAAGCAGGCAGACAGGTCAGGAGCAGACAGACAGGTCAGAAGCAGACAGACAGGTCAGAAGCAGGCAGACAGGTCAGGAGCAGACAGACAGGTCAGAAGCAGACAGACAGGTCAGAAGCAGACAGGTCAGGAGCAGGCAGATAGGTCAGGAGCAGGCAGACAGGTCAGAAGCAGGCAGACAGGTCAGGAGCAGACAGACAGGTCAGAAGGAGACAGACAGGTCAGAAGCAGACCAGTCAGCCTCCTGCTCTGTCATGGGGGGATCTCTATCGCACGCTGGACAGTTCAATTTCCGTCTGGGAGCACACAGGTCGAACGCCGCTACGCGTCTCCACTCTGAGATGGAGGAGGGAAATATAGGAGGGGAAAGAGTCAGGGGAAAGAGAGGGAGAGAGAGAGAGAGACATACACACACACACACACACACACACACACGCACACACACACACACACACACACACACACACAGTAGTGGAGAGAGAGCTGAACTTGAGGAGATGGTCTGTTGTGTGGGTGAGAGTAGAGACCCCTGTTCTTCTCCATCGGCAGACATGGGGCCACCAGACCACACAGTGAAATACTCCACTATCCACAACTGGGAGTCTGGATAGAATGGGATAGAATGCAAAGGAATAGAGTTCCTATATGGGATAGATCCAGGGTTCATCTATATGGGTTGAGGTTCGATCCTATATGGGTTGAGGTTCGATCCTATATGGGTTGAGGTTCGATCCTATATGGGTTGAGGTTCGATCCTATATGGGTTGAGGTTCGATCCTATATGGGTTGAGGTTAGATCCTAGGTTAGATCCTATATGGGTTGAGGTTCGATCCTATATGGGTTGAGGTTCGATCCTATATGGGTTGAGGTTAGATCCTATATGGGTTAAGGTTAGATCCTAGGTTAGATCCTATATGGGTTGAGGTTAGATCCTATATGGGTTGAGGTTAGATCCTATATGGGTTGAGGTTAGATCCTATATGGGTTGAGGTTAGATCCTATATGGGTTGAGGTTCGATCCTATATGGGTTGAGGTTAGATCCTATATGGGTTGAGGTTAGATCCTAGGTTAGATCCTATATGGGTTGAGGTTAGATCCTATATGGGTTGAGGTTAGATCCTATATGGGTTGAGGTTCGATCCTATATGGGTTGAGGTTAGATCCTATATGGGTTGAGGTTAGATCCTATATGGGTTGAGGTTAGATCCTATATGGGTTGAGGTTAGATCCTAGGTTAGATCCTATATGGGTTGAGGTTAGATCCTATATGGGTTGAGGTTCGATCCTATATGGGTTGAGGTTAGATCCTATATGGGTTGAGGTTAGATCCTATATGGGTTGAGGTTCGATCCTATATGGGTTGAGGTTAGATCCTATATGGGTTGAGGTTAGATCCTAGGTTAGATCCTATATGGGTTGAGGTTAGATCCTATATGGGTTGAGGTTAGATCCTATATGGGTTGAGGATGGGTTGAGGTTAGATCCTATATGGGTTGAGGATAGATCCTATATGGGTTGAGGACGGTGGAAGAAGCAGCTCTGTGCCTCAACCCTAGAGCCCCGTTAGCAGCACTGCAAACAGCCAATCACCATAAAAACAACCAATTACCTTTGACTTCCTGATAAAAGTGGCCAATCCCCAGTGGCCCACAGAGCACAGAGTGATCGAAGCTAGATGATGAGGGGAGAGAAAGGCAGAGAGATGAGACGCACGTGTGTGTGTGTGTGTGTGTGTGTGTGTGTGTGTGTGGGGGGGGGATTGGGGGGGTTGGGCGGGGGGGGGGGTGCTATGCGGCCTTTCGTGGGAGAGCATCGACCTCAAACTGTTTAAAATCAAAGTCATCAAATGAAACCTTGTATTTTGATCTGTCATCACTAAAGTAGGTCTGTTTTAAAGGAATGCTGATCAGCACCAGTTTACTGAGTGATCCTTGACAGTACGAGCCAAGGTGTCAGTGGAAACACAATCTCCTTATAATAACACACATACACACACACACACACACACGCACACACACAAGCACACGCTGGCATTTCAAAATGCGTTGTTGCAAAGAAATATTTGTTTTCAACCTTGCTTGGCACATTTGCATGTTAGCTGACGAAACACTAGTCAGGAGGCAACCAGCCCCAGACACCATGACACAGTTAGTCTCTCTATCTGGGATGAGGCCCACATCTCACTACCCCTCTTCTGCTGACTCTCTCTCTGCCCCCCTCCATCTGGCTGCTATATTAATCACCAGTGGGGTGTAAATATTGTCGTAGAGGACAGAGCGGTTTATCTACCCCTCAATCACAGGGTACAAGGTGTCACACAGCATGTGTGTGCGTGTGTGTGTGTGTGTGTGTGGGGGGGGGGGGTATATTCCATCTTCTGTATTAGCCAACTGCCAAAGTGCTGTGCTGCCAATAAATCAATT
>NC_140242.1:5573803-5586303 GCF_949987555.1 Borostomias antarcticus | reverse complement strand
CAGCCACCAGGGTCACGCGTGTTCCAGGGACACGACCAGGGACACAGCCACCAGGGACACAGCCACCAGGGACACAGCCACCAGGGTCACAGCCACCAGGGACACAGCCACCAGGGTCACAGCCACCAGGGACACAGCCACCAGGGACACAGCCACCAGGGACACAGCCACCAGGGTCACAGCCACCAGGGACACGCGTGTTCCAGGGACACAGCCACCAGGGACACAGCCACCAGGGTCACGCGTGTTCCAGGGACACAGCCACCAGGGACACAAACACCAGGGTCACACGTGTTCCAGGGACACATCCACCAGGGTCACACGTGTTCCAGGGACACAACCACCAGGGACACAGCCACCAGGGTCACGCGTGTTCCAGGGACACAACCACCAGGGACACATCCACCAGGGTCACAGCCACCAGGGTCACGCGTGTTCCAGGGACACAGCCACCAGGGTCACGCGTGTTCCAGGGACACAGCCACCAGGGACACAGCCACCAGGGTCACGCGTGTTCCAGGGACACAGCCACCAGGGACACAGCCACCAGGGACACGCGTGTTCCAGGGACACAGCCACCAGGGACACGCGTGTTCCAGGGACACAGCCACCAGGGACACAGCCACCAGGGACACGCGTGTTCCAGGGACACAGCCACCAGGGTCACGCGTGTTCTAGGGACACAGCCACCAGGGTCACGCGTGTTCCAGGGACACAGCCACCAGGGTCACGCGTGTTCCAGGGACACAGCCACCAGGGACACAGCCACCAGGGTCACGCGTGTTCCAGGGACACAGCCACCAGAGTCACGCGTGTTCTAGGGACACAACCACCAGGGTCACACGTGTTCCAGGGACACAACCAACCGGAGGACCCAGGAACATGCGTGTTCTCCTTTGTGTGAGGGGAACATGCTAGGGCACATTAGTGACACTGACACTCACACACACACACACACACACACACAAACACACACAGGAATCCCTGGGGACCATCATATTGCTCCTGCAGTGTATAACAGAATGAGGATCCGCCCCACCAGTCTGAGTAAACTGCTCATTTATTCTCCTGTTCTCCACGCTCTGCATTTTGCCACTGTGTGTGCGTGTGTGTATGTACGTGTGTGTATGTACGTGTGTGTGTGTGTATGTACGTGTGTGTGTATGTACGTGTGTGTATTAGGGGTGTGCCGGGAGCCCACTATTTGTATTTGTATTTGACAGCTAATTATTCGTATTCGGATGAAACCGGAAGTGGGTGGGGCTTAAACCGGTTGTCGGTTCAAAACGGTTTAAACTGGCATTAGCTAGATATACTACACTGAGCTAACAAGCTAGCTACCAGTCCTCCTCTGCTCAAACAAACGCTACAGTACTATTTGTGCTCATCCGAATACCGTATTCGTGTGTATGTCCCCTAGTGTGTATGTACGTGTGTGTGCGTGTACGTGTGTGTATGTACGTGTGTATGTACGTGTGTGTGCATTTACATGTGTGTATGTATGTGTGTGTGTACGTGTGTGTGCGTGTGTATGTACATGTGTGTATGTACGTGTATGTATGTACGTGTGTGTGCGTGTGTATGTACATGTGTGTATGTACGTGTATGTATGTACGTGTTTGTATGTACGTGTGTGTATGTACGTGTGTGTGCATGTACATGTGTGTATGTATGTGTGTGTGTACGTGTGTGTGCGTGTATGTACATGTGTGTATGTAAGTGTGTGTGTAAGTGTGTGTGTACGTGTGTATGTACGTGTGTGTATGTACGTGTGTGTATGTACGTGTGTGTGCATGTGTATGTACATGTGTGTATGTATGTGTATGAGGGGCCGTTTAGGCCATAAATAATGAAACACTTGTACGCTTACTAGTGAAACACTTGTACGCTTACTAGTGAAACACTTGTACGCTTACTACTGAAACACTTGTATGTACATACATACTTTTGACACTTGTACGCTTACTACTGAAACACTTGTACGCTTACTAGTGAAACACTTGTACGCTTACTACTGAAACACTTGTACGCTTACTAGTGAAACACTTGTACGCTTACTACTGAAACACTTGTACGTACATACATACTCTGACACTTGTACGCTTACTAGTGAAACACTTGTACGCTTACTACTGAAACACTTGTACGTACATACATACTCTGACACTTGTACGCTTACTACTGAAACACTTGTACGCTTACTACTGAAACACTTGTACGCTTACTACTGAAACACTTGTACGTACATACATACTCTGTAAACCTAAAATTATGAAATAGAACACTGCAATGTATGTTCTTACATGTAGATGTGCAAGTATTTCAATAGTACGTATACAAGAAATCTCAGTAGCACGTACAAGTAATTTCACTAGTATGCATACACGAAATCTCACTAGCATACGGAAGGTACTTCAGTAACACCGGAAGGCGCCACACGAGGCGGGATGAAAGGGGTCTCGTTTTGAACATCGGTCTCCATCTATACAGTGTTTAAGCCTACTTGGCCTAGCCTACTCCAGTCACACCGGGATTAAGCCTCTGTCAGGCCAACGTTAGGTGAATAGGCTATAGGTGCCCGTTACAAACTTTAATTTAATCAATATGAAGGTGCAACTTCTATTTATTTTGATTAGTTTGCAGACTTTATTAGTGATTGCCACTCGCGATGACATCGTTGCTTTTTTTAATCGGGTGCTGCTATGCGTCGAGGACGTCCAGCAAAACACGGAAGAGAGGTGCTTTAGAGACCTGGAAAGCCACACCATTACCCTAAATTCTATGTTGGCTATTGTTCGCTCAAGGGATGGACCTGATGGAGAGACTGCTCTTTTTGTACAGTCAATATGCCGTTGTTTTAATCTGATTATTGAAGACTTTAGAACAAGACGAGGTCAACAAAACACCCTTCCCCTGGCTCCACCGACAACCAGTAACGGGCTTCCGGGACGTCCACGATACAATTTAACAACTGAACAATTTAACCAGTGCATTGGACTCGGGTTTAATTGGCAGGGAATCGCTTCATTTTTTGGTATCAGCCGTCGTACTGTGTTCCGACATAGGCAACGTCTTGGCATCAGACCATTGGAATACACAACATTAACCAATGACGAATTGAAAACAACCATAAGGGACATTTCCACGAGTACCCCGAATGCTGGTGAGAGGTACATTATTGGAAGTCTACGGGCACGCGGAATCCGGGTCCAGCGCTGGAGGATTCGCCAAATTCTGCAGGAGGTTGATCCCGTCGGAAGGTCATTAAGACGCAGTCAAGCCATCCGCCGAAGGGTTTACAGTGTGCAAACTCCAAACGAGTTATGGTATGTTTGCTGTAATGGCCCATCGACATGTCTTCTTGCTGAGCTTGCAGCATAATTGTGATCTAACAAGATAATAGCCTAAACAAGTAGGCTAGACTAGAGCATTTGGAATATTCTTGATATTTGACTATTGCAATTAGTAAATGTATTACCTTCTATCTTAGGGAGGAAAACTTCTAAATATAGGCTAGCCTATAGGCCTGTTACACTAAGCATTCGTGAATGTAGCCTATTACAATAGCCTGTCCCAGAGACCTCAACAAACCGTAGAATAATAGCCTACATTTGTGTAGGCCTATATTATTTACCAACATTATTATTATCTGAGTCTTTTTTCAGTATTCTAACAGCTGTCACTTATTTCTTTTATCACAGGCATATTGACGGGAACCATAAATTGGTGCGATGGAGAATGGTGTTCCATGGCTGTGTAGATGGGTACAGTCGCACCATCATATACCTTCAGTGCCTCAACAACAACAGGGCATCAAGTGTTATGAACCTCTTTCTGCATGGCGTATCTGACTATGGACTGCCTTCAAGAGTACGCAGTGATCATGGGAGGGAAAATATTGAGGTTGCAAGATTTATGTTGAACAGTAGAGGATTAAATAGAGGAAGCATGATAATGGGGCGCAGTGTACACAACCAAAGAATCGAGAGGCTGTGGGCAGAATTAAACCGGGTAGTTTCATATTACTTCTCTGACTTATTTACTTTTATGGAAAATGAGAATATCCTAGATTCTCTTTGTGATCTTCATTTATTTTGTCTTCATTACATTTATTTACCTCGGGTTCAAAGGGCAGTGAGGGAATTCCAGAACCAATGGAATAACCACGGACTTTCTACACAAGGAGGCCAAACCCCGTTGCAGTTGTGGCATAGAGGGATTGTCAGATATGTTGGAAGCAACAACACAGCTATAGGTGGTGTGTTTCAGATTGAGGAGCGTTTTGTCCCTGGTGATGAACCACTACCTGCAGTGGCGAGCAGGAATAGTGTTGAGGTTCCTGAAAATGGTGTTCATGTCAGCAACAGCACCATGCAAGAAATCCAACAATTATTTGACCCATTAATGGATGATGGAAATCATGGAATTGATTTATTTTTATCTCTGTTACATTTTTTGCAAGCAAGACAACCTCGAGGACTAAGCGAATGAAGCGATTCAGCAATTAATTAGTCCTACGCTTGCGCTAGCCAATATACTCACCGGCATCACCCTGTGAACACAAACACAGATAAACGTTCTGTTGTTAACAATTAACCATTGCTCTATGTATCATATCTATACATATAAAACATCTCAGTTCCAATTTGCCTTTATAAATGTACGTCTGCCTTTTTAATGTACGTCTAGTCCTATTTCCTTTTTCGTTTTATATCAAATTTTCATTTGATCTTGTTTCATTGACAGATGTAGGCTACATTCGTCAATCTCATTAACAATTTTCTGCTTCGACCCCAGTCCCTGATCCTCCCATGCATATACACACATTTTGTCTTTCACTATCTATGCCTTCCCAAAACCCTGAGTGTTTCTAATGGCAAAGTCCATGTTGCTCTTAAAACCATTGTATGTGCTGTAGATAGGTAGCTGAAGGCAGTTGATGCATGTGTTGGCAACAGGGAACTTTTCTGCTCCATGAAGAATTTTGAGAGATGGCTGGGGAGAGAAGCCGATTGGAGGTACTCTATCAGATCCAGATGCAAATGCGAGGATGTCCCCAAGCTTCTCTGATCCACCTTCCTCTGTGAAAATATGAATGAGACAGACGAAATACATACACGATTATACACTTAGTAGTACTTACTTTTTCTATAGATATTTATTAGGGCATTTCTTGGGGATAGTACAGTATAAGGACAGACAGGAAAGGTGGGAGAGGGAGAGGGGAAGACATGCAGCAAAGTGCGGACGCCGGATTGTAACCCACGCTGCTGCAGTAAGGACAAGCCTTTACGCCCAATTCACACTGCACTGCACATTGGGCGTCCAGCAGCGATGCCGCTGGGACGGGGGCGGCGAGCGGCGGCGGCAACAAAAAGCGGCGCCGCAAAAGTTGAGAATAGTTCAACTTTTGCGGCGCCGCTTTCTGGTGTCGACCGGCGGCAGCCAATCAGAAAGCAGAAGATCTCTTTTGTGTCAAAGAATACTTTCCCTCTTGAAAAAAAACTCTTAAGAATAACGACCGTTTGATTGTGGCCGTTTTAGACAAATCCATTTAGCGGCATGTCCAACCGCTAAACAATACTAGAAGTTTGTTCACACCCCTAGTTAATTTGATTGGTTTGGAATATACCCGCGATAAAATCGCAACGCTGCATATGAGGACCGTTTCGCACATGATTTCGTTGCCGGTGTTGTGCCTTTTTCACACTCCCTGCAGAATCACACTCCCCTCCGCAATAGGCTCGATCCCGGCTCTCTCCCCCCGCTTAGGAGACCAGACCTCCGGGCCACGATCCAGGCTCTCCCCCCGCTTAGAGGACCAGACCTCCGGGCCCCGATCCCGGCTCTTTCCCCCCGCTTAGAGGACCAGACCTCCGGGCCCCGATCCCGGCAGTCTCTCCCCGCCTGGCTCAATGCGCGTTCCCCCGGAGGGGAGTGTGATTCTGCGGGGAGTGTAAAAATGGCACAACACCGGTCCGCTCGCTCGCTGTATATCAGGATGAGGTGTAAGGTGGTGGACCGGTAAAATCCATAGATTTAGAACGCCCCCTTGTGGCCGTTAGCTGTAAAAATTCATAGATTAGCCGCACCGTTGTATAGGCCGCAGGGTTCAAGGCATGGGAAAAAAGTAGCGGCTTATAGTCCGGAAATTACGGTACTTACTTTTATGTACTTGCTGATACCGAGACTTTGGTATCGGTTATAGAGTATTGGTACATTTTTATGAGTACAAGTACATGAGCATGCTCTCAGGCCCGATACCGATATCTGTATCCCTAATTTCCTTACAAGAGCAAATTAGTTTCTTTCTGATATAATACACACCTTCAACATCTTGTAAATAGTCCCTCCAGAAAGCAACTACGGATTCCTCTGCTCTTCTCTGGTTGCTCCCCTGCTCAGACCACCTGATCTGGAACAGATCATCCACCTGGTCAGCGGTGAGGGGCTCTGGATTATAGCACATCAGGGCTCTGAACGACTCGGGATGCATCTGGATCTCCGCCAGGACTCCAAGGGTTTTTAACCCATCTTTGAACCTAAATGACAGTATGAGAGGAAAAGTGGTCCAATTAAGAGTTGGTTTTTTGCATGTGTTAAGACATCAAACAAGATTCTCAACTTAACTACATTTACAATACCTTTCAAATGGTCCACGGACTCGATTGATCACTTGAAACATCAAGACATCTTCTACAAGTCTATCCTTGTCTTCAACACTTCTCAGTGGCTTCAGACAGCCAGCATTGGCGAGATAGTCGAGGAGAGGTTCAGTTGACTGGATGAGTTGCTCCAGAGTTGATGATTCTGAAATCTGAATGATTTACATTAAAAAAGAAACATCTGATTCATAACAAAATAAACAGTTGACTTACTGTTCCCCACCAATGAAGCAATGTGAAGAACATATAAAGTGACAATCATGTTTTCTCACACATCTACAACACTGCAGTGGGAGGTTGACTGCTTGCCTCACAAAAAAAACACAATTGCAACGATGATGGTCCCACATGATAAATGTAATATTTCACTGTAAGGACAAGTGGACTATATACTGATTTTATGGCGAATAAAACTTTCAATTATACTTCAGTCCAATGAACCCAACCTGGGCACTTCATCACATACAGTACACAATCATGTGGCAGATGCATAATACAGTAACAGACAGAAACTGATCCATTTTGATGG
The DNA here is from genome assembly GCF_949987555.1 of Borostomias antarcticus. Lineage (NCBI taxonomy): Eukaryota > Metazoa > Chordata > Actinopteri > Stomiiformes > Stomiidae > Borostomias > Borostomias antarcticus. The sequence goes on along the minus strand of NC_140242.1, from coordinate 5,579,109 downwards.
ATGAGGAGCACAAATGGTAAGACACAGAACACATTCTTACAAAAAAACATTTTCTGAGCATAGACTAAACAAAATCTTTTAATGCCACAAACCTTTTGGATTTTGTCACGGAGTTCAGAATCGGCGATGTCCCCCAGGTTTGGTCTACATTTCTCTGGCCCCAAAACTATGCAGTTAAACAATGTGTTGGACAAGAAATTTGGTGAGGGTCCTCCATGCACCAGACTGACTGCAATAGCAGTTCCGGCGACAAAATATCGGTCTTCTCTGACAGCTGAGGGAGAGCGAGAGAGATAATTTAGGTAGTATGTGCATAACTTTTCAACTGCTGCCATGGAAATCACTTTAAGTCCCATATTGTCTCGGTGAAATACAAGCAAACAAGTTAACCAAGTCACAAAGTTGGTCTTTAATGCCACTGAGCTTCACACAAAATTGAGTGGAAGCCACAACCTATTTTACAGGGTATATCATTATTTCATTAAAACCACAAATAAGACATACTGTACCTGATGCATCAAGAGCGAGGTTCAGGCTCCCTTCTGTTCCCTCAAACATCTCAGACTGAGCTAAAGCTTCAGTGAGCAGTCGCAGGAACTCTCGTCTCGGACCCCCAAGATCCACACCTTCTTCCACCGTTCCTTTATCGTCTGAGAATTTGACCCTGATCCTGTGTGTGGGGTCAAAGGTGATTCTCCTGAAGCCCCGAACGGCACCATCCAGAACAGCAGCACGATTTATGTTGAACCGATTGGTGAAGTTGTTGTTGATTTTTTGAGCCAGCACGACTAAAATATCCTGAACAGGCGGCACAGATGAGCTTTCCTTTCTGAAAGTCAACATAAAAAAATATGATTAGATCACAGTTCCAGCATCCAACCATGAGTATATAAATGACCTCATAATACTGTAGAGGAAAAGTTGCATGATTGCTATTTAAAGGGACAATCAGGGATTTATTCCGTCTATTAATCAGCAAAAAACGAAGTTTTCATTAATAAATATGTCCTTAACCACGTCTAATGACCTGTCTCAATAAACCGACCAATTCGCGTAAGCCTATAAATAATCATTTATAAATACATAGCGTCTCTCGCGCTCTGTATATTCCGCCATCTTTAAAATACGGGTGCCGATCGGGCCCACTACACTAGGTAAATCGCGTTTTGCATTGAGTTGCCAGCGTGAGGCGTCAGCGTGAGATTTTTGATAAGCGCAGACCACCGTACCAGAGCACGATACAATATACGATTTCACCACTAGATGGGAGTAGAAATCACTGATTGTCCCTTTAAGCTTGCTTAGACTACTGTGATTGAAAACAGAAAGATTATTTTCATAATTGAAAGGAATACATTTGAGGAATGAATCATGTGCACTAAATCGATTGAGTATTCCTTTAAAGGCAATATTACTCACATCTGATCTTCCATGCTGTTGATCAAGGTAACATACAGTGCATCATCTTCTTCCTCATCTTCAGATGACACATTGATAACACTAAGATACGCTCTGTAATCTGTGAGGTTGCTGGTTGATGGCAGGTTGCTGTTTGGATCAAGACCTGCAGGAGCGGTGGTCACAGATGTAAGGCTGGTTGGAGCGGTGGTCACAGATGGAAGGCTGGTTGGAGCGGTGGTCACAGATGGAAGGCTGGTTGGAGCGGTGGTCACAGATGGAAGGCTGGTTGGAGCGGTGGTCACAGATGGAAGGCTGGTTGGAGCGGCGGTCACAGATGTAAGGCTGGTTGGAGCGGTGGTCACAGATGGAAGGCTGGTTGGAGCGGTAGTCACAGATGCCAGATGGTAAGATGACTGCCTTGCTCTTGCTCTGGTGGTGACTGACGGCACCATGTCTACCTCCTCATCCTCCTCGCAGCAACTTCCATCTGAATTTTCAGACTTAAAATTGATAGAATTGACTGCAGTTAGGGTTGTATCATTTACTATAAAGTAGTTTATCTCAAACAAAGGTGTTGTAAAGGTGACATGAAATGCTGTACAATGTACCGTCCTGCAGTTGTACATTGTAGTCATAGCATATGCAACTTTCAAAATGAATAACAGTTGTATATGGAATACTGGATTACTTTCTAAGTCTAGCACCTACCACAAGTGGTCTGGAGGGCCTCACATATAGAGCCTTAAACTTGAGTATTTTGTGAATTATACTGGCACTGAGTTCCTGGCCGTCCCTCAACACTGGTGCGATCAACTTGTTGCCACAAGCCATCAGTACTTCAAAACTAAGCACAACACATATGAGTTATCAGTGATTTGCCATTATAAGATGATGGACCCAATTCCTTACAGATTAATGTTGCCACAACCATAAGGCTTGAGAAAGTATCACATTATATTATAAAATGCATAGACAGAGATGGATGTATCTAATCTATCTCATCTTTTCCCAACCAACCCTATATTACGCTTACAGTACACGTGATCATTAAAATATTACAAATTGTATGGCCCCTTTCATAGTACACAGGACAGGACAAAACATCAATGTATGGTGCTCAACACAACAGGGGCTCTAAATATAACGTTACTGCATAGGGAAGTCTGGCAGTGGCAATTCTATCATGTTACCTACCTCACATCACTGGGAATTTTCCCCTTAAAAGCATCACGAATCTGACGGAGGACAGTTCCTTGGTCCCAGGACTTGTCAAACTCAAAAGCATTCAAGATGTGCCCCAATTCATACAACAACTGCTTCTTCTTCTGCTTCACTACGACGTCGTCTGTAGGTCCAAGCAGCAAAATAACGTCCTTGTTGAAGGTCCGATAGAATGGCGTTTTCTGTCTGTTAAACAAGTAGGCATAATTACAGTAATGAAACCATCAAGACATGTAATAATGTTACCAAGACATATTAAGTTAAGGTTAATTAACAGTTATCTAAGTAACGTTAGGTTAGTTTGTAGGCAATGACGTGTTGCTATATTTCATATCAAATCACTATCACAAAACTAACGTTAAATGACATGGCCTGTTCCACACTGTAAATAGCTATGAATAGCTAGTGCTACGCCAATAAACACATTTAGTTTGTGCCTCATGAATCACTTGTATTCTGTAATAAATCACGTAATGTACCGTACAGTAAGACAACGTTGGTTTAGTGGCAGCATCTCGGTTCTCTCTCCCGCCCTCTCTCACCCAGTAGCTAGCTAGCCAGTAGTAGCTAGTCTACTACTACCACTACTACAGTAGCTAGGCTAGCTACTGGGTTGAATGTGGTCCACACACTAACGTTACATATTAAACCCGAACGCATTGAGAAACAGTAATATTTGTTTGTGTTCCCCACTTTGTTCGTGTTAAATATAACGTTATGATTCGGGCCACATTCTAACTCATATAACATAACGTTAGCAAGCCTAGTTAGTGCTAGCACGATATTGTAAATGCGCAAGGCTAACGTTAGTAGTAAACGTTAGCTAGCTGAGACGAGTTGCATTCAAGATAATGTTAACCGTGTAGTCTGGTTGCATATTGCATAACGTTAACACAATAACTTTATTTTATCTTTGTTCTCCATATTATGTCGCCTCAGCTCTCTTAAACAACGACCCAAGTACCCCGACAGTTCTCCATACCTTTTTCTTGATTTGCTTTTCCAAGAGCTGAAGGTCGCCCTCGTTTCAAAGCGGGGAGTGCCTGAAGCAGGTGCGTTTTGCATGCTGCTGGAACCAGGTTGGTACAGACTCCTTATTTCAGAGTTGATGGCGGCTGTAGCCGTATTTGTCAGTAGTGTAGGCGATATAGAGTTTGAAAGAGAATCAATAAGTGTAGGAGAGCCAAGTAAATTTTGTATGAGGGACATAGCCTCAGCGGTAACGCGACTGCTCGCTGCCATCCTGGATCACTGTTCACTGCATAGATGGAAATCGATGTTCAAAACGAGACCCCTTTCTTCCCGCCTCGTGTGGCGCCTCCCGGTGTTACTGAAGTACCTTCCGTATGCTAGTGAGATTTTGTGTATGCATACTAGTGAAATTACTTGTACGTGCTACTGAGATTTCTTGTATACGTACTATTGAAATACTTGCACATCTACATGTAAGAACATACATTGCAGTGTTCTATTTCATAATTTTAGGTTTACAGAGTATGTATGTACGTACAAGTGTTTCAGTAGTAAGCGTACAAGTGTTTCAGTAGGAAGCGTACAAGTGTCAGAGTATGTATGTACGTACAAGTGTTTCAGTAGTAAGCGTACAAGTGTTTCACTAGTAAGCGTACAAGTGTTTCACTAGTAAGCGTACAAGTGTCAGAGTATGTATGTACGTACAAGTGTTTCAGTAGTAAGCGTACAAGTGTTTCACTAGTAAGCGTACAAGTGTTTCACTAGTAAGCGTACAAGTGTCAGAGTATGTATGTACGTACAAGTGTTTCAGTAGTAAGCGTACAAGTGTTTCACAAGTAAGCGTACAAGTGTTTCACTAGTAAGCGTACAAGTGTCAGAGTATGTATGTACGTACAAGTGTTTCAGTAGTAAGCATACAAGTGTTTCACTAGTAAGCGTACAAGTGTTTCAGTAGTAAGCGTACAAGTGTCAAGAGTATGTATGTACGTACAAGTGTTTCAGTAGTAAGCGTACAAGTGTTTCACTAGTAAGCGTACAAGTGTTTCACTAGTAAGCGTACAAGTGTTTCATTATTTATGGCCTAAACGGCCCCTCATATATGTGTGTGTGTACGTGTGTGTGCGTGTGTATGTACATGTGTGTATGTAAGTGTGTGTATGTACGTGTGTATGTACATGTGTGTATGTAAGTGTGTGTATGTACGTGTGTATGTACATGTGTGTATGTACATGTGCGTGTATGTGTGCGTGTATGTGTATGTGTACTAGTATGTCTGTGTGTGTGTCTCAGAGGGACTTTCTGACAGGATATAAATGATGCAGGTCTTAAACCATGCAGGCTGCTGGACCCAGATGCTGCTACTGCTACTACTACCATCTGTAATTCATGGGAAGAATATGTATACTGCAATTTACACTACTGTTGTACCTAAAATTAAAATACACACACACACACACACACACACACACACACATATATATATATATATATAGCCCACACTCACTCACTCACTCACTCACTCACTCACTCACTCACTCACTCACACACACACACACACACACACACACACACACACACACACACACACACACACACACACACACACAGGAAATAGATAATTCACATATTGTCAATAATCATTTAAGTGTCCTATTGGATGAGCTTAGTTAACCAAATATCAGAGCAGGATAAGGACCGAAGAGGAGGGGGGG
>NC_140242.1:5563803-5566303 GCF_949987555.1 Borostomias antarcticus | reverse complement strand
ACACATATATGTATACACAAACACAAAACACACACACAAACACACACACACACGTGTCTAGTAATCTGCCTCAAAGGCCCTCAGGCGTGAATTTCCCCCACAGCAGCCGGGTGGCCATTTATCTATCTGAATAAAGTCGATCTTCTCTTGATTACGGCTTTGAACATTGCTGCATCCACGCTTGACAGCGTCACACCCTCAATCTGCTCTAACAAGCAATAAGATGAGACTATACACACACATCTACACACACATCTACACACACATCCAACACTCACTCACACACACATCTACACACACATCCAACACTCTCTCACACACACATCCAACACTCTCTCACACACACATCTCTCTCTCTCTCACACACACATCTACACACACATCCAACACTCTCTCACACACACATCTACACACACATCTACACACACATCCAACACTCTCTCACACACACATCTACACACACATCTAACACTCTCTCACACACACATCCAACACTCTCTCACACACACATCTAACACTCTCTCACACAAACATCCAACACTCTCTCACACATCTACTGTACACACACATCCAACACTCTCTCACACACACATCTACACACACATCCAACACTCTCTCACACACACATCCAACACTCTCTCACACACACATCTCTCTCTCTCTCACACACACATCTAACACTCTCACACACACACAGGGCTGTACATTGCGACATATATGTCGCACGTGCTATGAAAAAAAATGTCTGTGTGATTAATTTATTTGCCCTGTAGCACGCGTGCGACAACTCCACAGGAAACACTGGTTCCTTGTTCAGATCATAGAGAAAAACCCAAAGAAACGAGCAAAGGAAAAAGATGTTTAAATTATTAATGAAAAAGAAGATAACCCAAATCATGAAGACACCGCAAAATCAAAAGCCGGGAAAACCTAAAGATGCTTGTCTGAAAACATTTGTTATTATTTCATATTGTATTTGTACAGTAACATCCCTTTCCGGGTGGTTTTAAGTGATGAACTGCATAACTTGTGTTCAGTAGAGGGGATAATGGACATTTTATACCTGTGCTACAACTTTCTGGCTCTGTGCTACAGAACTATCAACCCCTGTAGCACCAGTGCTATGTGCTAAAAAAGTTAATGTAGAGCCCTGACACACATCCAACACTCTCTCACACACACATCTAACACTCTCTCATACACACATCAAACACTCTCTCACACACACATCCAACACTCTCTCACACACACATCCAACACTCTCTCACACACACATCCAGCACTCTCTCACACACATCAAACACTCTCTCACACACACATCTAACACTCTCTCACACACACATCCAGCACTCTCTCACACACACATCCAACACTCTCTCACATACACATCCAACACTCTCTCTCTCTCACACACACACACACACACACACACATCCAACACTCTCTCTCTCACACACACACATCTAACACTCTCTCACACACACATCCAACACTCTCTCACACACACATCCAACACTCTCTCACACACACATCCAACATTCTCTCACACACACATCCAACACTCTCTCACACACACATCTAACACTCTCTCACATACACATCCAACACTCTCTCACACACACATCCAACATTCTCTCACACACACATCCAACACTCTCTCATACACACATCCAGCACTCTCTCACACACATCCAACACTCTCACACACATCCAACACTCTCTCATACACACATCCAGCACTCTCTCACACACATCCAACACTCTCTCACACACACATCCAACACTCTCTCACACACACATCCAACACTCTCTCACACACACATCCAACACTCTCTCACATACACATCCAACACTCTCTCACACACACATCTAACACTCTCTCTCACACACACACACACACACACACACACACACACATCCAACACTCTCTCTGTCACACACACACATCTAACTCTCTCTCTCTCACACATACACACACACACATCTAACACACTCTCTCTATCTCTCTCTCTCTCTCTCTCTCTCTCTCTCACACACACACACACACACACACACATACACACACACATCTACTGTAGAACTCTGGGTGGCTATGCATCCCTGGAAACCACACACACACACACACACACACACACACACACAGGCTCATTAGAAGGCCTGTAGAAGCAGAGAGAGAAAACAGAGGATGTCTAATGGCTTCAGGCTCAAAGGCATGCGACAAGGCTCTCGGCCCACTCACCATTATCCTTCAAATATCTACTGTTTTACAATAGAGTGTGTGTGTGTGTGTGTGTGTGTGTGTGTGTGTGTGTGTGTGTGTGTGTGTGTGTGTGTGTGTGTGTGTGAGAGAGAGAAAGTGTGTCTGTATAAAGCAATATGTCGTCCTGAACCACTTATTGATGACACAGAGCTACACACAACTCTTGTTTGGGATCCTAAGTATTCTGGAAGTCCAGTCTGTCTGTCTGTCTGTCTGCCTCTCTGTCCGTCTGTCTGTCTG
>NC_140242.1:5551303-5553803 GCF_949987555.1 Borostomias antarcticus | reverse complement strand
GGTGATGATCTGTCCTGCCTGGCTGACATGGTGATGATCTGTCCTGCCTGGCTGACATGGTGATGATCTGTCCTGCCTAGCTTACATGTTGAGGATCTGTTCATACTGAAGCTGAGCTGCCTGGCTAACATGTTGATGATCTGTTCCAACCATATCACATGCAGGAAGCAGGTCCCTTCTCTCCCATTGGATGTTCTATTCAAGGAAAGCTTTGATTGGATGTGTGAAATGTATCGGTCTCCTCTAAGAATAAAATGATTTTCTTCATACCGGGTGACTGTGTGTCACATAACAGGGTTTTCATTCAGGTATAACTGTACAACAACAAGCCTTTCGGCAGTGTCCAACTTGAGTAGCTCTGCCGAAGAAAGAAAGAAAGAAAGAAAGAAAGAAAGAAAGAAAGAAAGAAAGAAAGAAAGAAAGAAAGAAAGAAAGAAAGAAAGAAAGAAAGAAAGAAAGAAAGAAAGAAAGAAAGAAAGAAAGAAAGAAAGAAAGAAAGAAAGAGAAAGAAAGAAAGAAAACAAAGAACATCTCTGGGTGGATTTAACTGATGCGATTCAAACGAGGTTGGTAATCCTGAGTGACTGTGTGTCAGGGGAGATGCCGTCTTACTGACCGTTGTTCTACGAGTTGTCTGTCCTCATCCCTCTCTCCCTCCCTCTCCTCCATCCTTCCCTCTCTCCCTCCCTCTCCTCCATCCTTCCCTCTCTCCCTCTCCTCCATTCTTCCCTCTCTCCCTCCACCATTCTTCCCTCTCTCCCTCCCTCCCTCTCCTCCATTCTTCCCTTTCTCCCTCCACCCCGCCAGAACCCGTTCACAAACCAGGCCAATAGGTTCCGACAGGTTCTAAGAAGAACACATTCCACTAGAATAACTCTGAGTCTTCCTGTCACACATACAGTCATACACACACCATCTCTTGCACAGTGCAGAGTGGGCGTGTGTGTGTGTGTGTGCTGGTACTGTATGTGTGCATGTGTGTGTGTGTGTGTGTGTGTGTGTGTGTGTGTGTGTTACGGACCCCCTGAGGGGGAGCAGGAAACGTGAAAAACGTAGCATAGTTCAGAGCATGCTATTCCGGAAATCGGAGCATGCTACGTCACTGTTCAGCGAAATTTTCTGGACAGCTGTCTTGGCCGACGCCGGTGACTGTCAGGTGGGGCAGAGCGAAGGAGTTTTTAAACGCAATTATTGACTTCATTTGTCCATGGAAAAACTTTTTTTTTGATAGATAGTGTAGTTATAACGACACAGAGCTATAAATGCAGTTTTGTGTTTATATGTGAGGTAAAAAATTGATTTAGAGAACTCACAATGTCGTAGCTAACTAGTAGCCCTGTAGCCATGGAAACGCAACGTTGCCGGCTAAATTAGCGAGCCAGTGGAGCGTAACGACGTAACCCACGCATTCCCGTCACCTGACTCGAGTAGCATGCTACATTTTCTCGCCTGCTATATCGTTTTCGTGGAGTAGTAGGTACTAAGTAGCATGCTACTGCTCGCCTGCTATATAGCAGGTAGCAGGCATTTCGGACACAGCCTGTGTGTTTGTTCAACTGGAAGAGGGGACGGAAGGCATTCAGAAGAAGAGAACAGAAACATTCCGGAGATACTCAGCCTCTCTCTCTCTCTTATTGGCATGAAAGTTCTTTGAACAATTTTGCCAAAGCAACAAGGTAAAAGTAACAATTGTTATACTAAGATCCCTGTAAAAAAAAAAAATGGGAAGAGAGATAAAAAGAAAAAAAAACATCATATAATTCATAACATTTAAGGAAATAGAAAACAATAAAACAATAAATCCTTGCTCTGCTCGAATGTGTTTGTGAGAGGTTGTGGAGTGTTTGTGTGTGCATGCCCATGTGTGTGTGTTTGTGTGTGTTGATACTGTTATATTAGGCAGACCAAGGGATTACTCAAAATGAACAGATCACTTTTAACAAACATGAAAATAAAACAAAACATATAATAAATTATCACTATTGACAGAAATTGTAATTATATGGATATTACGGATACATATCAGCTGTGATTACGTGTGTGTATTTGTGTGTGTGTGTGTGTGTGTGTGTGTGTGAGAGTATAAGTGTGTGTGTGTTCGCTTCAAGATAGTCATATTCATGTTTAATCATGTGTCTCTCAGTTTGTGACAGGCAGTCACATATCTCACAGCTAGGTGCGCCGCGTGTCCCTCTCCTAATAGGATTTGTAGTTTCTCATTTTCATCTAACTCCGTGAAGTGTGGCACCAACAAATTAAATTTATTAAAGTATTCTGTTCTCATAGAAGGCTCTCTCTCTCTCTCTCCGTCTCTCTCTCTCTCTCTCTCTCTCTCTCTGTCTGGTGAGCTGTCTCTCACAAAGAGCGTCAGATGATCAATACAGTACAGTAGTGCAACAGAAAACGGGTCACATCCTGGGAGCGTGTGTTCTCCGTGACGGTGTTGTTAACGCTGCTCTTTAAATGAAGCGGAATCCGCGGCAGGAGATGAAAGACGGGG
>NC_140242.1:5468208-5551103 GCF_949987555.1 Borostomias antarcticus | reverse complement strand
GACCCCCGACCCCCCGACCCCGCAGGGTCCAGTCCCTTCCTCACACTGACCCCCGCAGGGTCCAGTCCCTTCCTCCCCCTGACCCCCAACCCCGCAGGGTCCAGTCCCTTCCTCCCCCCGACCCCTGACCCCGCAGGATCCAGTCCCTTCCTCACCCCGACCCCTGACCCCGCAGGATCCAGTCCCTTCCTCACCCCGACCCCTGACCCCGCAGGATCCAGTCCCTTCCTCACCCCGACCCCTGACCCCGCAGGATCCAGTCCCTTCCTCACCCCGACCCCTGACCCCGCAGGATCCAGTCCCTTCCTCACCCCGACCCCTGACCCCGCAGGATCCAGTCCCTTCCTCACCCTGACCCCCGACCCCGCGGTGTCCAGTCCCTTCCTCACCCTGACCCCCAACCCCGCAGGATCCAGTCCCTTCCTCACCCTGACCCCCGACCCCCGACCCTGCAGGGTCCAGTCCCTTCCTCCCCCTGACCCCCGACCCCGCAGGATCCAGTCCCTTCCTCACCCTGACCCCCGACCCCCGACCCTGCAGGGTCCAGTCCCTTCCTCCCCCTGACCCCCGACCCCGCAGGATCCAGTCCCTTCCTCACCCTGACACCTGAGACCTTTCCTGTGAAAAACTAGCTGACTCTGTGTAGGAGCCGACTATTAGCCTGCTGTGTCCTCACTCAGAACCCATCAATAGCAACACTCTCCAGCCTCCATAGGACACACACACACAATCACACACACACACACGCACACACGCACACACACTCACACACACTCACACACACTCATCATTAACAATAGTCACGATAATCCACAACTAATTATTAGATAGCAAACGGACACATGTGTGTCTGTATGTGTGTGAGTGTTTGTGAAAGAGAGAGAGAGGGAGAGAGGGAGAGAGGGATAGGGAGAGAGAGAGGGAGAGAGAGGGAGAGGGAGAGAGAGCGAGTGGGGTGAGAAAGAGGTGAAGAAGTGAGAGAGACAAAGGAGGACAGAGAGGCAGGTGATACTGAGGTGAGGCAGCAGTCACTTAGGGACAGGGAGGATGAAAGGAGAGAAGAGGGAGAGAGAGAGAGGGGGAGAGAGAGGGAGGGAAGGAGGGTGAGAAGAAGAGAGAGAGGAAGAGAGGAAGAAAAAGAGAGAGAGAGAGAGAGAGGGAGAGATAGTGGGTGAACAAGAGGTGAAAAGTGGTAGCAGTGCCCCCTGTCAGAGATTGTGTCCCCCCTGCTGAACGAGGCCCTGGCCCCCCAGTGTTACTGGACCATGTACCCCCTGCTGAACGAGGCCCTGGCCCCCCAGTGTTACTGGACCATGTACCCCCTGCTGAACGAGGCCCTGGCCCCCCAGTGTTACTGGACCATGTACCCCCTGCTGAACGAGGCCCTGGCCCCCCAGTGTTACTGGACCATGTACCCCCTGCTGAACGAGGCCCTGGCCCCCCAGTGTTACTGGACCATGTACCCCCTGCTGAACGAGGCCCTGGCCCCCCAGTGTTACTGGACCATGTACCCCCTGCTTAACGAGGCCCTGGCCCCCCCAGTGTTACTGGACCACCATCAGGCATCTGTCTGGAGAAGAGGCTGGCATGGCGGCTCCTGGGCCGTTCATCTCCTGAATAGCTTTCTGCTTAACTCTGCTGCTGCTACTACTACTATTACTACTACTACTACTACTACTACTACACACACACACACACGCACTCGCACACACACACACACACAGCTTTTTAGTATTGTGGCAATCCCTGCGTGTCCTATATACCCAGGCATGTTGATCCTTTTAGAAGCTTGTACCAGAGAAAGATCATGTCTCAAATACCGAATTAGTTTAGTGCTCAAACCCTCCATATGCTGGGTTTGAATGTCACATACTCCCTCACACACACACACACACACACACACACACACACACACACACACAAATAAACACAAACAAATGACGAAGAGAAAGACAGAAAGTTTGTATGTCATAAAAGCCTGTCATTTGTAGTACGCACACACACACACACACGTCATTCCCTCTCCCCAGTACACCACTCTAGTTTTATTTAGTCAGATCAAGGTCACTGATTCCAGTTTTGTCTCCACTTTTCACCTCTTGTTCACCCACTATCTCTCCCTCTCCCTCTCCCTCTCTCTCTCTCTCTCCCACCCTCATTCTGTCAATTCAATTCAATCTGCTTTATTGGCATGTTCACGACATTGTTCATATTCTGTCTCTCACCCTCTCTCTCTCTCTCTCTCTCTCACACACACACACACACTCACTTTTATTGTGGTTCAAACTGAGCGGTTGGTTACAATATTTCCCTCCCTGCCTTGGCCCCAGCTGTGAGGGGGAGGGGGAGGGTTTTGGCTGCGAGGGAGAAGGGGTGGTGTTTTAGTCGATGGAAGTCGCCCAAAGATTAATTTCCTTAATCTCTGCCAGTAAATGGGGCATTCAAGCGGATCAAAAAACAAATTGAATGCAAAGGCTGAGAGTAATAACAACATTCATGTAAGCTGAGTCACGCTGCCCTCTCCACCAGAGCAGGACACATGAACGGGCAGCCATTACTGGTCGTGAATAGACTTCTGAGGGGACACACACACACGTAGTACACAGGCTCACACACAGTCTCATGCAGCATGCACACGTGGGTTGTCCGAGGATGTAGGCACAGAGCCGAGCCTGCGTGCGTTTGTGCATGAGATCTCTGAGCAGATGTTGAGCTACCGTCAGAACGACATCATCTTCCGTCCAAAGGTTTCATGTCATATCCAAGAATGTAGGTTAAACTCCAAAATGAGACAGAAAAAGCTGTGGCAGGAAGCCAGCATTACAGCAGTCAATAGCGTTCATGCTGAAGCTGAGCTGCCTGGTTAACATGGTGATGATCTGTCCTGCCTGGCTGACATGGTGATGATCTGTCCTGCTTGGCTGACATGGTGATGATCTGTCCTGCTTGGCTGACATGGTGATGATCTGTCCTGCCTAGCTTACATGTTGAGGATCTGTTCATACTGAAGCTGAGCTGCCTGGCTAACATGTTGAGGATCTGTTCATACTGAAGCTGAGCTGCCTGGCTAACATGTTGATGATCTGTTCATGCTGAAGCTGAGCTGCCTGGCTAACATGTTGAGGATCTGTTCATACTGAAGCTGAGCTGCCTGGCTAACATGTTGAGGATCTGTTCATGCTGAAGCTGACATGCCTGGCTAACATGTTGATGATCTGTTCCAACCATATCACATGCAGGAAGCAGGTCCCTTCTCTCCCATTGGATGTTCTATTCAAGGAAAGCTTTGATTGGATGTGTGAAATGTATCGGTCATCTCTAAGAATAAAATGATTTTCTTCATACCGGGTGACTGTGTGTCACATAACAGGGTTTTCATTCAGGTATAACTGTACAACAACAAGCCTTTCGGCAGTGTCCAACTTGAGTAGCTCTGCCAAAGAAAGAAAGAAAGAAAGAAAGAAAGAAAGAAAGAAAGAAAGAAAGAAAGAAAGAAAGAAAGAAAGAAAGAAAGAAAGAGAAAGAAAGAAAACAAAGAACATCTCTGAGTGGATTTAACTGATGCGATTCAAACGAGGTTGGTAATCCTGAGTGACTGTGTGTCAGGGGAGATGCCGTCTTACTGACCGTTGTTCTACGAGCTGTCTGTCCTCATCCCTCTCTCCCTCCCTCTCCTCCATCCTTCCCTCTCTCCCTCCCTCTCCTCCATCCTTCCCTCTCTCCCTCTCCTCCATTCTTCCCTCTCTCCCTCCACCATTCTTCCCTCTCTCCCTCCCTCCCTCTCCTCCATTCTTCCCTTTCTCCCTCCACCCCGCCAGAACCCGTTCACAAACCAGGCCAATAGGTTCCGACAGGTTCTAAGAAGAACACATTCCACTAGAATAACTCTGAGTCTTCCTGTCACACATACAGTCATACACACACCATCTCTTGCACAGTGCAGAGTGGGCGTGTGTGTGTGTGTGTGTGCTGGTACTGTATGTGTGCATGTGTGTGTGTGTGTGTGTGTGTGTGTGTGTGTGTTACGGACCCCCTGAGGGGGAGCAGGAAACGTGAAAAACGTAGCATAGTTCAGAGCATGCTATTCTGGAAATCGGAGCATGCTACGTCACTGTTCAGCGAAATTTTCTGGACAGCTGTCTTGGCCGACGCCGGTGACTGTCAGGTGGGGCAGAGCGAAGGAGTTTTTAAACGTAATTATTGACTTCATTTGTCCATGGAAAAACCATTTTTTTGATAGATAGTGTAGTTATAACGACACAGAGCTATAAATGCAGTTTTGTGTTTATATGTGAGGTAAAAAATTGATTTAGAGAACTCACAATGTCGTAGCTAACTAGTAGCCCTGTAGCCATGGAAACGCAACGTTGCCGGCTAAATTAGCGAGCCAGTGGAGCGTAACGACGTGTCCCACGCATTCCCGTCACCTGACTCGAGTAGCATGCTACATTTTCTCGCCTGCTATATCGTTTTCGTGGAGTAGTAGGTACTAAGTAGCATGCTACTGCTCGCCTGCTATATAGCAGGTAGCAGGCATTTCGGACACAGCCTGTGTGTTTGTTCAACTGGAAGAGGGGACGGAAGGCATTCAGAAGAAGAGAACAGAAACATTCCGGAGATACTCAGCCTCTCTCTCTCTCTTATTGGCATGAAAGTTCTTTGAACAATTTTGCCAAAGCAACAAGGTAAAAGTAACAATTGTTATACTAAGATCCCTGTAAAAAAAAAAAAATGGGAAGAGAGATAAAAAGAAAAAAAAACATAATATAATTCATAACATTTAAGGATATAGAAAACAATAAAACAATAAATCCTTGCTCTGCTCGAATGTGTTTGTGAGAGGTTGTGGAGTGTTTGTGTGTGCATGCCCATGTGTGTGTGTTTGTGTGTGTTGATATTGTTATATTAGGCAGACCAAGGGCTTACTCAAAATGAACAGATCACTTTTAACAAACATGAAAATAAAACAAAACATATAATAAAATTATCACTTTTGACAGAAATTGTAATTATATGGATATTACGGATACATATCAGCTGTGATTACGTGTGTGTATTTGTGTGTGTGTGTGTGTGTGTGTGTGAGAGTATAAGTTGTGTGTGTTCGCTTCAAGATAGTCATATTCATGTTTAATCATGTGTCTCTCAGTTTGTGACAGGCAGTCACATATCTCACAGCTAGGTGCGCCGCGTGTCCCTCTCCTAATAGGATTTGTAGTTTCTCATTTTCATCTAACTCCGTGAAGTGTGGCACCAACAAATTAAATTTATTAAAGTATTCTGTTCTCATAGAAGGCTCTCTCTCTCTCTCTCTCTCTCTCTCTCTCTCTCCGTCTCTCTCTCTCTCTCTCTCTCTCTCTCTGTCTGGTGAGCTGTGTCTCTCACAAAGAGCGTCAGATGATCAATACAGTACAGTAGTGCAACAGAAAACGGGTCACATCCTGGGAGCATGTGTTCTCCGTGACGGTGTTGTTAACGCTGCTCTTTAAATGAAGCGGAATCCGCGGCAGGAGATGAAAGACGGGGCGGGCGACCCCCTCAGACTGGGGTCTGGACGCTGGGAGGGAGATGGTCAGCCGGCTGGTTTCTGGGCGACCCCCTCAGACTGGGGTCTGGACGCTGGGAGGGAGATGGTCAGCCGGCTGGTTTCTGGGCGACCCCCTCAGACTGGGGTCTGGACGCTGGGAGGGAGATGGTCAGCCGGCTGGTTTCTGGGCGACCCCCTCAGACTGGGGTCTGGACGCTGGGAGGGAGATGGTCAGCCGGCTGGTTTCTGGGCGACCCCCTCAGACTGGGGTCTGGACTAGGGCTGGGTATCGAGTCGAATTTCAAGAATCGATTCGATTCCGATTCACAAGGTTCAGAATCGATTATTACGATTCAATTCGATTCAATTCAATATCGATTCGGTTAGTGTTACTAAAACCTGTTTTTTTTAGCTGTAACCTTAATTACATGACTGCCAAGTTATGCAACACATCAATACTAGGGCTGGGTATCGATACTGATTTCCAAAAATGAATGAATGAATGAATCATTGAATGAATGAATGAATGAATGAATGAATGAATGAATGAATGAATGAATGAATTAACTATTCATTCCTTCATTTATTAATTCATTCATTAAAAAAAAGATCGATTTTGGGATTCATGAATCGATTCTGAATCAAATGATTAATGGATTTTTTGAACCCAGCCCTAGTCTGGACGCTGGGAGGGAGATGGTCAGCCGGCTGGTCACTGGACGCGCTGGTCTGTGGGGAGATTATGAGCGTTTGGCTTGAACCCCCCCTGGCCTGGCCTGTATGGGCAGATTCACCCCACTGTGATCCTGTTACCTGCTCTGACACACGAACACACACCCACACACACACACATGCAGACACACACGCACATGCAGACACCCAAGAGAGCTTGCTGATGGAAAGAGGTATTTTTTATCAAACACAATTGTATTTGTGCGTGTGTGTGTGAGAGAGAGAGGGAGAGAGAGAGGGAGAGAGAGAGAGAGAGAGAGAAAGAGGGGAGAGAGAGAGGGAGAGAGAGAGGGAGAGAGAGAGAGAGAGAGAGAGAGAGGGGGAGATAGAGAGAGAGAGAGAGAGATGAGAGAGAGAGAGAGAGAGAGAGAGAGGGAGGGAGGGGAGAGAGAGAGAGAGAGGGAGAGAGATGAACCTTGATTGGGTGGAGGGAATGGAGTGAACTGGTGGAGAGACAGTGGAGGGGTGATAGAAAGAAGAAGGGACAGAAGGAGTGAGAGATGGAGCGAGGAGACAGTCAGAGAGGTGAGGGTGGTCGAAGAGAGAGAGAAAGAGAGTGGGAGAGAGTGTGGGAGAGAGTGGGGGAGAGAGTGGGGGAGAGAGTGGGGGAGAGAGTGGGGGAGAGAGGGAGAGAGTGGGGGAGAGTGGGGGAGAGTGGGGGAGAGAGGGGGTAGAGAGGGGGGAGAGAGGGGGGGGGAGAGAGAGAGTGGGGGTAGAGAGGGGGGAGAGAGTAGGGGAGAGAGGGGGGAGAGTGGGGGAGAGAGGGGAGAGAGAGGGGAGAGAGAGAGTAGGGGAGAGAGGGGGGAGAGAGGGGGGAGAGTGGGGGAGAGAGGGGAGAGAGTGGGGGAGAGAGGGGGAGGACTGATTTATTGGAAATGGAGGGAGTCGAGAGGAAGGCTAGAAAGGGAAAGAGCAATTTAAGTACAGCAGAGGGAGAGAGAGAGAGAGAGAGAGAGAGATACAGAGAGAGAGAGAGAGACAGAGAGAGAGAGAAAGAGAGAGAAAGGTGAGCAGAGGAGAGCGGAAGAGAGAAATGGCAGCACAATTAACAGCTGGACCTCCTTTCCTGGTCCTGACTCACCTGTCTGGAAGCATGATAAATCTACCAGCCTCTCACACACACACACACACACACACACACGCTCTCACTCACACACACGCGCACGCACACACTCACACACATGCACGCACACACAGACACCTCCACATTTACTGCTTTATTTCCCCCTCACATTCTCTCTCTTCCTCTCCTCCCATCTCTCTTCCCTCTCCCTCTCCCTCTCTCTTCCTCTCCCTCTCTCTTCCTCTCCTTCCTCTCTCTTCCTCTCCCTCTCTCTTCCTCTCCTCCCTCTCTCTCTCTTCCTCTCCTCCCTCTCCCTATCTCTTCCTCTCCTCCCTCTCTCTTCCTCTCCTCCCTCTCTCTCTCTCTCTGTTTCTGCACCTCCTCTGCAGACTCTTCCTCCATCTTACACCTCAATACTGTAGCATTCAATCACTTCTCTACAGCTATACCAGACCCACCAGCATGTCTGAAACAGGTTGGCCTCTCTCTCTCTCCCTCCCTCTCTCTCTCTCTCTCTCTCTCACACACACACACACACACACACACACACACACACACACACACACACACACGTGTTGAACTGGGCCATTTAATGTCCACCATTAAAGTAAACCACAATTCATTTTAGTGACTGTTTTTTCATGTTTCAGATGACATTGCATCATCACTTTCACTGGCCTGGGTAGTCTTCACTCTCACTCCGCTTGTCAGTCAGTCAGTTGTCAGATTAGAGGTGCTGTGAGCTCATGGCATGGGATAGGGAGCCCTCACGTCATTTTAGGAGTGAGTACACCTTGGATCTCTTCTAATATATTCCGATTAAACAATGTTTTCTCTAACAGATTTTAGGAGTTGTTGCACACACCCATGTGCACCCTTGCCAACCCGATTAACATAGAGCCCCCCCACATAACAACTACCAATTTACCCCCTGCACGCACGCACACACACACACACACACACACACACACACACACAGCAGCAGGTCACGTGTGAGAGAGAAGAGATAAGCCTGGAAAGCAGACGTTACACACATCCAGAGAATCTTTGCGTCACACAGGTAAGAACCAACTGGATTATCTAATCTGGGCTAACAAACCCGGCCCTTAACCCCAGTCGTAATCCTATCATTCCCACCTGCAAGTGGGTCTATGACGGATCTGATCTAGGGTCAGTTTAAACCCTCCCTGAGTCCTGTTCTTGGACACTATAAGCTGAGACACAAATCTGACCTCAGTTCAGTGTCTAGCAGCGTCCTCAGCGAACACCCAGACGACGTGGCTGTTCTGTGATTCAACCCTTCATTTCACCAGACAGGTAGCTTAACCTATGGGATGTGGTCAGGAGAGCTGCATGGATACTGGAGTTTCAAAAAAGTGATCAATGCGTTTTACACAACTACCTGTTACAGCATACTGTATACAACCAGGGGGAATTATATTGCTTTCAAGTTGCAGTTATGAGTTCATGAGCACACACAGAGACACACACTTGCACACACTCACCCATGCAAACACATGCACACACACACCTACGCACACACACACAAACACACACCAAGTGCCTTAGGCAGTACAGGCCTTCCTAAATTAGTCCCATGCCAACCTGGTCTCACCCGGCAGACTTCAAAATTCAACGTTTGTTCATCGCCTCCAAACGTCATTTCTAAACGGCATCATACAAACGATGCAAATAACGTATATGCGTGGAGGCGCTCGGGCAGCGAGCATTGAGCAATTCCGTTCGTAAATTTGCCTGATCCCCGTGTCCACATTAGAACACGAGCTATAAGAACAGTAGCTAATGCTAGCTACAGTAATAATGACAGTAAGAATGTGAGCTAGTTGGCTAGCTAGTAGTGTTGTTTGCTAGTTGCTTATAAAACGTTGTTGTTGTTTGCTAGTTTCGCCAGCTAGTTTTGCACTTGGTGTTGTCTCACCAAAGTTATACCCCTCTTCAATCACGTGTTCCAATGTGAACAACCAACCACAAAACTCTGAGAACAACCAATCAAAAACTTAGGCCTATCCCACGTCGTCTGCCGACGGTTATACTGTAACTGTATGATGCCGTCTAGAAATTACATTTGGAGGCAATGGACAAACGTTGAATTCTGAAGTCTGCCGGGTGAGACCAGGCTGCCCATGCAGACTCCTCCATTAGAATTGTGTTTTCTTACAAATTTCAAATGCAAATTGGCAGAGAATGCTCATATAACTGTATTATGAAATTGAATACAATCCACTGGGAAACCTTGCTTGAGACTGGTGATAAACACTGCACAATTCACATGCAGTAACAATTAATTGATACAGCAGGGCATTACAAGGACACGCACGTTTGTGTGTGTGTGTGTGTGTGTGTGTGTGTGTGTGTGTGTGTGTCTGTGCACATGTGACAAACGCATTCCCCAGTAGATATCTCCCTGCCAGCTTATTACGCAATACAGAAATGCAACATAAAACTGAGACGCACGCACGCACGCACACACGCGCACACACACACGCACACACACACACGGCTTCATAGTTGAGATCGAGTTCTATACCCAGCTGGGCTCAAACAGCGCATTAACTTATGGTGCTGTAGAGGTGATATGACGCTCTGTCCACGGGGATGGACCAGACCTAGACCTTGTCCAGGGCGATATCCTACAGATAACGCCCTGTTACTCTCAATGCAATTTACCTATGAATGCGCTTCCTCGGCCCGCTCGTCCGAGTCTACAGACAAAACCGTTTTGTTACTCACCAAAGTAAACACATCGTTGGAAAGATGAAAGCCTTTTCTCTGAGG
This sequence comes from Borostomias antarcticus, assembly GCF_949987555.1. Classification (NCBI taxonomy): domain Eukaryota; kingdom Metazoa; phylum Chordata; class Actinopteri; order Stomiiformes; family Stomiidae; genus Borostomias; species Borostomias antarcticus. The sequence continues at coordinate 5,540,985 of NC_140242.1, read as the reverse complement.
TCGCTACAGTTTGTAGTACCCCACCTTTCAAATAAAAGGCAAATTTGTACACTTAAATGTCTAATATCCACAGCGCATCGACTGTCTTCTTCTACCGGCGATTCGGCGCTCTCCGCTTTGTTTAGCCTACTCACTGCTGCCGCCCATGTTGGGGATGATGCATTACATCTTAAATGGTGTTGAAAGACTCGCGTTGAGGAATCTGATTAGCGGGAGAACATTTATGCTGAGTTATTAACTATGGCAAATTTTTAACTTTAAAACATGTAAATAAAACATGTAAATAATGTAATGTAATGTAATGCATCATCCCCAACATGGGGAAACGGTTTTTTTCATCAATCTGTCTTTATGAATCGCTAGTTGTGCTTACATAGAGAGTAGGCCTGTTGTGGTTTTTCACATGCCTCTGTAATATGATCTTTAGAAACGTCTTTAGACACGACAGAAAATAGGTTTTTAGAAGCTGCATTCTCAGTGCCCCGTCCGCCGCCATTACATGGATATACTTGGCTCGCGCTGGATTTTAAATTTCTTCTACAGGCCTCCGAATTACACCAAAGTTATCTCGGTGAGTGAAACGTCTTATAATATGCCGTAAATAAGGTCCAGGTTGTCAAAAACGAGCATTGTCCTTTAACAGTAGTAGGCCAGTCATATTTTACTCTGCCACCGGCTCCAGAGAGCATACCGGGGCGCCTGCTTTATCGATCCACTCGTTTATTAGGCTATCTACTAGCGTAGCCTACTACCACTACTAGGCTACTATAGAACATAAATACTAGGCTACTACAGTAGGACCCCACTCATCCGAACTTCAGAGATCCGAACCTCCCGGTCTACCGGACAGGCTTAAAAAACGTTTTTTGTTTTTTTATCCTGCTATCTGGTTACTGGTGGGATTTTCATTACAGTACTGTACCCTACTGTGAATAAAAACAGAACTGTATGTAGACCTACATGTTGCCTGTAGGCTGTAGCCTACTGTCACGTTTCATTTCTTTGTTACTCTAATGTCGAGCATAAAACGCAAACGAGTCTGCTGCGCGAGAGCTGCATTCCTTGGTAGCCGGAAAGCGCGTCAGCAACCTGAAGCAGAGGAGCATCGAGTCATTTTTCGTTCCCAGTTAATGGACTTCAGGAACACAGACGTGTTGTGGGCATGTAGATTAGCCTACTAGACCTACTGTATTTGTTAAATAATAGCCTACAGCCTAGGCCACGTTAGCCTACATAGGTTGTTTTAGAGACTTTCTTTTAGGCTACAATAGCCTAAGACACGACAACTTGTCTGTCATTTCATTTATTTATTTATTGATTATCATTTGCTCTAATTGTTCTAATGTTGGGTTGTTTTTAGGCTATACCATGTTGTTCTGCGAATACATTAGCCTATCGATGCAGCGTACGCCTCATTTGAGAATAAAGTACTGTATTTGATCAAAGCACGCACTCAAGTGGAAATTCGGTTATTTTATTATATGCTACTGTAGGTCTATTATAGGCTAGGCTATATGAGTTTAGCTGGCTATTTGATTGCAATTTTGATGCATTTTCACAAGTAATTAAGGGTATTTATCGGTCTATTATGAGTCTATATGAAACAAGTACCACTTATTGAATTTGGTGCATTTTAACATAAGTTTCAGTCATCCGGACATTTCAGAGATACGAACGACCTTCGGTCCCGTTGGGTTCGGATGAGTGGGGTCCTACTGTACTACTAAATACATATACTCCTCCTCCTCCTACTACTACTACTACTACTACTACTACTATATAGCCTATAGAGAACACCTTGACAGTGACACCTTGGCGCTCACCATTTACCATTACCTTTCACACCTGCACACGCACGCACGCGCGCACACACACACACACACACACACACTGCTGTGCACTGAAGACAGCTCGCGGCTCTGTCTCTCCGCAGCTGTCGGTCCGAGCCGATGATTAATGATTCGCGCCCCGAACACATTCAACCGGGACGAGAATCCTTCGCGCTCCCGGGGAGAACCAGTCCCGGTCCCGGTCCCGAGGAGAATCAGCTGAACCCCGATCCCACCCCGCCAGCTCCGGCATGATCAACATCCTACTACTCCAAGCAACAAAGTCAGGATGATGACGATTATGATTTAATCGATGCCAGTCAGGGCAACTCAGGGTAGCCTGTAGTCAAGCTTCAGCGCATTTCATAAGCAAATGTGAATATAGGCTATATTCATATTCCCTCTAACAATACATTATATGGGCCAGTCACATGAGAATATTACCCCGGTCGAAATGAAAACCATTTGCCAATATATCATAAAAAAATAGACGAGCTGCATTTCGTAATAGCCTATACATTGTATGAATCCACGCACAGCAAAACCATGAACGGGCAATGGACATAATTGATCTTAAAAACAGCATAACACCATTAGCCTACATTGTGACATGCCTAATGCCCATGTTGTTAAACCAGACCATTACAATGTGTGGGTCAGAACTGACTGTCAGTTATTCACAATGGTTTATGCTCTAATACTCCTATGCTCCTTTAACCCAAGAATGACCAAACCGCGGCTGTTGGCGGCTGTTATTACTCGGCGTAGGCTGCACTCTCAAATCTCGTCAAATCATATTCCACAAAGGTGAAACAATCCCTTTAAAATTGGAACAGGTGAGGCACAAACGCGCTGGTTTCAAGCAACATTTCATTTATTTATTTTTAAGCATATGCCAGCCTGTCAAACATAGCAGCAACGGGTTCTCAATGACTAGCCTATTCCAAAACAGTAAAATCTAGAAATGACACGTGCTCACTGGTATCTTTTCACCAAACGAACAGAGCGTTCGTCCCATGAGTTTTCCACCGGTAACGGCAGCATCCCGCCTGCCTGCGCCAGTGTGCAGGTCGGTTCACACGCTCCGCTGCCCACCGTGCCCTGCTCTGAACCCGCTCCGGTAGCAACCACAGTTTACGCAAACATGTATAAACCTAAAACTTACGGTTTGTTGGGAGAGCTCCGTCGACGCTGTTGAAACGGCAGCAAATCCACAGAAGAGCGGCCGGTAACGTTAACGAGAATCCGAGAACAGGACGCCGTCGATGCATCTTTGCAATAACGCTTAAGGGGTAACAGGAGAAATAAAAACCGAGTTGACTACAACCCGCCCGCCAGCTGCGTCTCTCTCTTCAGCTGCTCACAGCACTGGGCGAGCTCCGCAACGCGAATCCTCCTCTCTCTCCCTCTCTCTCTCTCTCTCTCTACTGTAGGCCCTATCTCTCTCTCTCTCTCTCTCTCTCTTTCTATCTATCTCTCGGTGCCTCGCGCTCTACTCGTTCAACCAGCGAAGAGAAGATGCAACTGTCTATACTGAGCGCACCAACCAGATACCTCCAGTCCGCGGTGCTATGCAGCCCCTCTCCGTGATCACACTACCGTTAGCTTACTAAACTTTCACCACACATCGACACTGATACAATTTAGGAATGAGCAGGGAAACAACAGCGTTGAGAAGAGTTAGCCTAGCCTATATTCTCAAACTATTCCCCTCATAGCTCAAATTAATAGTGCTCAATGCACTGAAGGTTTGAGGAAAATCTATTTGCTCCTCGGAGAGCACTCTGAGGTAGCCGTCTCTGGTCCAGAAGTTATCTCTGCCTTGCCTGCTCTCTCTCCCCTCCGCCCCCCCCTCTCTCTGATAGACAGTGCCCCCGCCCTTTCCCTCTGACAGCAGTTGGTATGTTCCTCGAAGTTCTCGCTTGAATTCTCTCGGGATACTGTAAGGCCCGTGTGCACACTCACTATCCCTCTCTCCCTCTCTCTCTCTGGTTCATACCATCATATTTCATTCTTGTGTGGGAAGATTCTGCCAGGCTACTGTAATCATTTCAGATCAGTTGAGCTTAAATATGTCATTTAAATTAGCCTTGATATCAAGTAGAAATATATTCGGCCTATAGGCCTAAAAGGCATGATTTAGTTGTTGACGTGTTTGTTTCTGCATCTTGAATGCTGTTCAAACCCTCCCTATAGTTTGTTGAATGGATGTAACATGGCTGCTCCATATTCCCCTAGTGTCCACAAGTGCCAGGCGGTGTGCCAGCTAGTGCCTCTCTGAGAACATCTCCCCACCCTGGCCCTCTTGTGAGGAGTAGCAGACACCTGCTTTCCAAGAGTTGATCTCATGATCTGTGTCTTCCTTCTCCCCCTGGTTCCTCTGACCTCATCTCTGCTCAACAGGTGTGAGAAAAACGCCATCTGGAAGATTTATTCAATGGACAGACCATCTTTCACACACACACACACACACACACACACACACACACACACACACACACACACACACACACACAGTCTAGAGCTCAATGCTCTAAAGATAGTGGAGATGATTGTAAACTTTAGGAAGAATCCTTTTCTTATCTTTTGAGTATTATACAGTTGGTTGATGGTGATAACCGAAACATATGTCAAAAAGAATAGTACAACAGTAGCAGCAGAGAAATGCACGCACATCAAACACAGTGCGACAGGTGCTCAACAAAAATGAATGAATACATTTAAAACAGAGAGAATGTCTGCACACTGTATGTAGCTCCCACGGTGAGTTTCAATAAATAGGGCACAACGTTTCGGCCAAAATGGCCTTCTTCAGGTGCAATACTGAACATGTGAGGGGACAGGGTGTATATACAAGGGTAAAAAGAAGTGGGTGTGTCCATAGTGGGGTCAAAGTTTAAAAACAGGTACAACCTATACTTCTGCAGTGCACAGTAGTGCTATACAAGTTCAAAATTACAGGTGTAATTATGTAGCCTGCACAAATACATCACATTAGAATAATTCACATGGTATAGGTATCTGAAACTAGAAGTCAGCAGGAAACTCAAAACATATGACAAAATCAGACTAGCACAATTATAAAAACGGTTTGATGTCCAATTCCTCATTCAAGCCGTGAGGGGACAATGGGCCTCATTCAACAACAAAGTTATGAATTTCTTAGGAAGCTTTTCATCTTAATCTTCACTTACACCATTTCAAAGAAGATTCTGGCATTCACCAATGTTCTCACATGTGGGAACTAAGAACAGAATCTACTAACACGGAAGAGCAGTCTTAAGTAGGGTAGGGCTGGGATAAATGATTATTTTAGTAATCAACTAATCTAACGATTATTTTTTCGATAAGTCACGATTAGTCATTTGTTCCGGTCATGCCTTGAATCTCTGCTTTCTGTAGGCACTGCTGCTCTTCTGGCCTCTAGCTAGAGTATTCCTTCAATAATTCACTTAATTGGTTATCTTATCTACTTTTAACCATTAAATGCAATATAAATTATCCCTTTTTACTATTTTCAGTCATGATATTTGATATTTATCATGATATTTATTGAAGCCTAATCATTTATTGTGCACTGAGATAACATGTGCTACAATCGGCTTTTGTTTACTTGGACTAAAAATAGGGAAAGATACAAACAGAAAAAATTATTAAATATCTGAGGTATGCTAGAGTATTCCTTCTATAATTCACTGTGCTGTACTGTACTCTCCTACAATTACTTATCACAGAGAAGCTACCTACATATTTGCCACCTCCTCAAACATGAGGAATGATGAGAACCAAGCAGGTCAGGCCTAGCACCAAGCAAGTGTAGGACTGTCAATTGATACGATTGTATTGATCCCATTAGCAATGCTTATTGGTCTGATTTTTTTATCGATTGCCTTATTGATTTATGATCAATTTTCAGTGTGGAAAAAGAGTTGACTTGCACAGGTTTTTAACTGTTTGAGTCTGAACACAGTGTAGAAACAGGCCTGCATGTCTGCCTAATAACAGTGCTGGAGAGGAAGCCGAGGAAGAGCCAATAACTCTGCAGGAGGTGGAAATGGAGGAATGGGACCATCTAGAGAGAGAGGTATACTTTGCATATTTGTATACTGTAGTGTACATAGGCCTACTGTAATAAGTCCCTGATTGTGCCTTTTTGTTGTTCTAATGCCACAACACAATAATTTCCTCTCAGGGATGAATAAAGTATCTATCTACTCTACTCTCTTTATTCCACCCAGGACCAGCCCCAGGCCCAGCCCAGGCCGCAGCAGGAAGGACATCATCTAGAGAGAGATGTATACTTTGCATATCTGTATTCTGTAGTGTACATACTTAATCACTGATTGTGCCTTTTTGTTCTAATGCTGCAACACAAGAGTGATCAATAAAGTATTTATCTGCGTCTGTCTATCTATCCTTCCATCATCTGTCCAGGACCAGGCCCAGCACAAGGCCCAGCCCAGGCCACGGCAGGAAGGACATCATCTAGAGAGAGAGGTATACTTTGCATATTTGTATACTGTAGTGTACATACTGTAATTAATCATGGATAGTGCCGTTTTGTTGTTCTAATGCTACACAGATTTTCCCTGCATGATCAATAAAGTATCTAGGTGCTTTACTCTATATATCCAGGCCCAGCCCCAGACCAGGCCGCGGCAGGCTGCCCACACAAGGAAGCACCAGGCTATTAGAAAAGAGGAGATCACTCCTTTTCAAGAAAGAATTGTGGCAGCCATCCAGGAGGAAAAAGATGAAACAAACTGAAATTACACCAGCTACTTTATGAGGCAGATAGAAACTTTACTACCCGCCACACCCTTAGGCCCCCACTGTAATATATAGAACTGTTTCTTTCACGTGATTCCATGACGTGTTCCATCACATGATCCATTACTATCGGACTACCCTTCTCATTGAAATATGACTATAAAGTGGTTCCCAATGCGTCCAAAAGTGGCAGGAATGGGTCTTGACCAAGCTGCAATTTTGGACGACTTGGGAGTGAGAATGGGTCGTCATATGACTGTATATATGACACTGTCATAACCATGACATGACACATGAAGTAATCTTTATAAATGTTTGTAATTCAGTCAAATATGCTACGATCGGCTTCCATCATATTCTAAGTCATCTTCTATATCCTCAAAATTGATAAATATTCAGCCATATTGCACACAATACTCCAGGAACCAACAAGATCGTAGCGTAGAGAATGTGAGCCGTGAGTGTAGCCTACAGACGGAGAAAAGCCAGTCTGCGCGCTGCTCTGCGCATGCGTGTTGGAGCAAGTGGGGAAGCTTTATTTCATTTCTAAAGACGTTTCTAAAGATCATATTACAGAGGCATGTGAAAACCACAACAAGCCCTCGCTCTATGGAAGCACAACTAGCGATTCATAAAAATAGATCGTAGACCGTTTTGTGGCAGAATTTTTTTTTTTTTATTACTGCATTCTCGGTGCCCCGTCCGCTGCCATTACATAGATATACTTGGCTTGCGCTGGATTTTACATTTCTTCTACAGGCCTCCGAATTATACCAAAGTTTTCTCGGCGAGTCAAACATCTTATAATATGCCGTAAATAAGGTCCAGGTTGTCGAAAGAGAGCCTTCTCTTTTAAGTCTCCCCTTCTTGTCATGGCCTCTGAGCCGGGCATGACACAACCCCACCTAAACCATTATGCTATCAAAAAGTTAGTGAGTCGAGGGCGCAGATGACTGATATTCATTCAGAGAAGTGACATCTGCGAACGACCCTGTAGTACTTACCTACCTAGTACTTACCTACTGTAGGTACCAAATCGTTTGATTCTTATTATGATATTTCATAATTTGTTTATCCACATTGTTGATTCTTTCATTTTTTTAGTTGTGGATGTTTAATCCACAAAACCGGGGAAATTGTGAATGAAATTCAAATATCACCAATGTGTTGCACCCAATTTGTTTCTGTTTTCCCACTTGATTGATGTAAACTGAGTTTCTCTCAGTTTATTGTTTTAACCTCTGTCTCTATACGAAGTTATAAAAGAGTCTTCACGACCAAGTCCCAGTACTCTTGCCTGGATTCACTTCCTGTTCTTTAGTCCTTTTTGCAAATCGTAACATAGAATAAACTTATTGTCTTTGTTTGAAACCAGCTTGACCGACCACTCAGCGTGTTCTTTGAAATCTAGACTAAACCAAGTAAGATTTTTAATTCACAGAAGCTAAATGTGTCCAGTGTCCCTATCGCCCATCCCGGTCCCAGGCTGTCCAGCCCTTGTTCGTCTCCTGCTTTAGCCCCTAGCCCCTCCTATAGACTCTAGTCCCTGGTCCCTCTCCAGTCCCCCTCTGGTTCCTCTCGTAGTTCCCTCTCCAGTCCCAGCCCCAGTTTTCCAGTTCTAGCCTGGTCCTAGTTCCCCAGGTACATCCCAGTCCCCTGACTCCAGCGCCCTGTCCTTACTCCCTGCCCCTGTGTCTCATTAGTTTAATCTATTATCAGTTTGATTTGTCTCGTTCCCTTGTTAGTCCTTCTACTGTATTTATACTCCCGTGCCTCTTTTGTTCTTTGTTCCTTTATCGTTTCTGTCTCATGTGCAGTGTTTCCTTCCGGGTCCTTCCCATGTTCCCTGGTTTCTCTGGATGTACCCTTGGCTGATCCTTGGGTCCCCTTCTGTCATGTTTGTTAATGTTAAGTCTCTGAACCTGCTCGTCTCTGTGTTTTGGTCCAACCCCTGCTGCGACACAAACATTTTCTTGACGGAAACTCTGTTGAACAGCACTTCAGACGAGATCACTTTTGTCAAATTTGAACATTTATTATACAAGCGGCATAATACATGCATATGAATTTTTGGCGGTGTGCTCTGTCCGGGGGGCCCCCTGCCTTCCACCGGCGTGGAGCGCGTTAGCAGGGGGAGGCAATCTGGTGTTCCCCCCCTCTGGGCCAAGCCCTTGGCCCAGAGAGCCATGAAGGGGGAACGGCATCCTGCCTCAATGACGATCAGAGTGGGCCGCGATCGGGAAGACGCTCGGAGGTAACTCAGCCCACTAAGACCGTCAAAGAGTGCCACAGGAGGACTGCTGTACATTATAGTCCCTGGTCCCCACGGGCCGACGCTCATGGGTTCCGCGGGAGATACAGCCTCGTGTCTCTGCTTCCATGGCGCCGCCACGGAAAGCCACAGAGACAAGCTTGCGGCTACTCTGGCATCCACCGGCCGACGCTGGTGGAATACCTGCAAACTACCCCCCAAGAACACACCACCCCAAGAACACACCAGCAACTCCGCGGCCCGCATGCGCAGAAGGGTTGACGGAGAGCGCTCTGACTGATGAGCCAGACAACATTTAATAGTGCACCAGCCACATGACCACCTGAATACGCAGTACCCCCCCAACCCAATGTCACAGTCCACTCATAGCTCTCTGGGCATCCAGAATGTCCTGGACTCCGGGCCGTAGGTAGCGTTCATAAGCGGATGAGGACCATCGGCCCATGGACTTCAGGGTAGACACCGGGGCGATGGCGGCGGCGGTGGTTGCCGCTCCTATACGGAGGGAGTGTGCAGTGTACCGGTCCGGTGGGAGCCCGCACGCCTGGCAGAGGGTGCGGAGTCTGGCTGCAAACCAGGCTCCGGTCATGGGCTTTGCCTCTCTTGCTATGAAGAGGGGCTCCTCCTCACCGGCCTGGGGTCTGCTCGTCAGGTAGGAGCTCATGGAGGACAGAGGACAAAACAAGGTGTTATTGGACGATAAATAAACGGTCACGCCGGCACCAGCTCTGTCCGCCTTTGAATGCTTCAGGTGCAGGACGAAATAGCGCGCGTGCAACGTGACATCTGCCCGAGTGAGGTCGTGCGCCGGGTCGAATGACGATGTGCGTGTAGAATATTCACCGACCCTCAGGAACCCATAGAAAGCTGTGAGAATGACTGTTTCCAACATTAAATCTGAGTGACTATCAAAACACCCCTGCCTCAACCGTGCGATTAACCTATGAACGAGTGAAGGAGTGAAGGGAAGACGTTTATCTTTGCCTTGGGGATGCTCTTTCGCGATGCCATTAAGAAGGAGCTGGATGGATGGGTTCCCCAGCAGAGAAACGGTGGAGGGGTCCAGGCATCACATGTGAAATTGAACACCTGCAACAACACTCTTAACCGACTGAGGCCGCAGCCGCCTAGACTCGACACAATGAACTGAATATGAAATGAATAAATGCAGATATTATAGAAATATTCACAGGCATGACGTTTGCATTGAATGTGGAGCAGAACGTAGTGAAGTGAGACCATGCAGAGTCGTATTGTTTTAATGTGGTCTTGGCTAGACCGGCCCTCATGTATCGGGAGGCGGATGACAGGAGGGGCATCAGGGCTTCATTCAGTCCAGGACCGTCTGCCGAAAAGGAGGGCAGACCAGGCCGGACGGGGCCGCATCCGGGCATAAACTGCGGAACTTCTGCAAATTAAACCGGGACAGCGAGTCAGCGATTTGATTGTCGAGGCCGGGGATGTGCACGGCGCGGAAAACGAAGTTCCCCTGCACGGACAGCCATGTGAGGCGGCGCATGAATTTGTTAATGAACGGAACGTTCGAACGGCCATTGTTAATTATGGTTACTGTGGCCTCGTTGTCGCAGAAGAATAAAATACGTTTTCTAGACCACTGAGGTCCCCACAATATTGTAGCGACTACTATGGGATACAGCTCCATGAGCGCCGTGGAGCTGGCTTGGTTAGTCTGTGAGGTCAGTTCAGTAGGCCAAGCGCTAGAAAACCAGTTAATACCGAATATACCCCCAAAACCCACCGAAGGCGCAGCATCAGTAAACAGCTGGAGGGATGCCGAAGAGTCATAGCCGTCGTTATAGAAAAACGAAACGCCGTTCCAACCGTCGCACAACTGGGACCAAAACCGGAGGTCCGAACGACAGCCCTCGTCTAAGCAGACCGGGTCCTGCAACCGCACGACGGACCGGGCCAGCTCGAGCAGCCGGGAAACGAATGAGCGGCCCTGCGGGATGACGCGCATCGCGAAGTTCAGATGCCCGAGCAGTGAGAGCAACTCCCGCTTAGTGAAAATCAAACGCTCGCGCGCTTCACGCATGACGCACCGAACCCGATCCAGCTTATCGAGGGGCAGAGATGCTTGCATTTTCACGCTATCCAGGAGGATGCCGAGAAACTCGAGCTGCGTGAGCGGGCCGATAGTCTTCTCGTCGGAGAGAGGGACGCCCAGCTGGGAGAAAACGCCACGCAGGGCCGTGATACAGTGGCCCGGGTCGGCAGAGGGATAATCGACAAGCAGAAAATCGTCCAGCAGGTGGACAACGAACGGTAGACGGCAGTTATTCAGTAGGATCCAGCACAATGCCTCAGCGAGCGAGTCGAAAATCTTGGGGCTGCTCCGACAGCCAAAAGCCAGCCGAACCGAAAAATACATCAGGCCGCGCCACCGGACGCCGAACAAATGCCACTGCGACGGATGGAGGGGCATCACTTTGAACGCGTCCGTGATGTCTGCCTTAGACAGCCACGCACCTCGACCGGCCGCTATAATTAGCTTGATCGCGTGATCGACCGACGCGTAGCAGAGGGAAAAAGAAGGCAGGGGTATTAGGCTGTTAATGCTGGGAACCACGTCGTCGTGGGGGGCAGAAAGGTCGATAATCAACCGCTTTTTACCCGAGTACTTACGAGTCGCAACGCCGATTGGACTAAAGCGCGCGATAGAAAACGGAGACGAGCTATACGGACCGATCATGAAGCCCTTCCTGACCTCCTTCTCCAGCAGCGCGTCCACCACCCCAGGCTCCTGAACAGCAGACAACAGATTGTTACATGTGTGGGAAACAACAGGCAGCCAGGCTAACCCCGCCAGAAAACCATGCACCAGTCCAGACAGCAAATAACCGACAAAACAACGATTTGGATGCTTGGACAACGCCCTCCCCAGCTCGGGGACGTTGATGGGAGTGGAAGGTTTTATTCCTGTTTCGGCCGCTTCGGAGCAGCCCGCCCGGGACGAGCCCGCCGCGGGCACACGGACTTCGGATGCCCGTCCCCGCAGTAACTGCAACAATGCATGTACCGACAATTAGGATAGGAGCACACATTCTCATTAAAATTGTGGCACAACGGCGTTACTGCCGGGCGAGACACTACCTGCGCCGACGCCTTCGACCCAGCAGCGGACGTGGGCACGGACCTGGGGCACATCGAGGGGGCATGCGAAAAAGATCCGCAAACAGCGCACGAGAGGGCCGGGCGGCTAGTAAAATGGCGGCTAACCAGCGCCAAGTCCAGCACGGACCAGTCCAGTCGCTGGTTGAAGCGCTGAAGGAACATCGCAGCTTTAGATGAGAACGAGCGATGGTACTTGTAAAACAGCGTACCCCCATAACACATGCATAAATCGGCCAACACAGATATATACGTGTCGAGCTCCGCCCGCCGATCAGGGTACACCTCGCACAAAATATCCCTGTAAACCCCGAAAGCGATGACGAACTCGGGGAACGTGAGGGGCCGAGACAACCGGGGGTCACTGTCCTTTAGAGTCACGGACACGTCCCCGCAATCGACCACCCGCCTGTCGACAGTCTCAGAGATGAGAAGGATCCTCACTAAATTGACGTTGTTACCTGCGAGGATCTGGCTGCGCAGCGAGGGAGACACGGCGGCAGCCGGAGGGAAGAACGGGACACCCACGGCAACGGGAACAGCAGTCCCTAGCGATCTCAGGGGAAGGAAAAAACCCTGGTCGGCCACGGGACCGGCACCCGCCGAGGCAGCAGTCACGGGCAGCGGAAACACGGGCGGGGCAGCAACGGCAGCAGCAGGCAGCGCGGGACGAGCCGCCGGCAACGGGCGGGATTCCAGGGCCAGGATCCGAGAATCCATCGAAGACAGCGAAGACTGGATAGCCAGCAAAGCTGACAGCACCGGATCGGCCGCGGGCCCAGCCGGGCCAGCGGGAACAGCGGTCGGCGGCACCGGCGCGGACCCTCTTGAAGGCGGAGAATCCGAGGACAACACGGGATAATCCTCCGGATCCCGGGAGTTCTTCCTCTTCTGAGTGGCCTTCCTGGGCACGGAGGCGGGGGCGGGGTCATCGACCGTGAACAAAAGCGCGAGCAGCTGCTCCCGGGAAGCACCCCCGGGAACGGAGACACCATTACGGAAGAGAACCTCCAGCACAGTAGTCAGAGGCCAGTCCTCCGCGCCGGGAAAGAGCGAGGGCCGGCCGGCTAGCCGACGGCTCCGGCGGACGCCTGCGGACGCGCCCCCGGTCGGGCCCACGTCCAGGAGGGACTCAACGTCGGAATCCGGCCGACCACCGACCCCGCCGAACGAATCCCCGAAACCACGGACCGGAGAAGACATCGCGGGCAGAAAGGTAAGGCAAGCACAAAACACGGAAACACAGCCGAACAGCAAAGAACGAGCGAAGGGCATAGAGCAGCAATAGCGAGCATGCAATGTACGACCAGCAGTAAAGGCAAGCGCTAGCAATAGCGAGCATGCAATGTATGACCAGCAGTAAAGGCAAGCGCGAACAATGACATGTTTTGACAGCTTAAATACATGCGCTCTAGTGAGCTGACCAATGCTATGACAGCTACAGTCAGCTGGTGCTGCGTCATGCGTGACTGATTAACCTCTGCTGACCCCCCGGCCGTGACGTACGTGCCTCGGCTGAATTTGCGTCGGAGACTTCATTTATGGAAGGAACATTGTAGCACTACAACAGCACTTAAATGGAAGGAACTGTGTAGAACAGAACAGCACTTGTTAGAATATATTTATGGCATATCAGATGTTTCAGACATCAAGTTAACTTTCTCTTGGCATCTACAGTACAGTATGTTGCTGTTTTACATTAATTGCACCTGTGCTGAGAGACACTAGGTAGTTATTTCAATCCCATATGAAGTGCTGTCGAATTGACTTATGTTAATTAATGACCTGTGGTGTCAATCGCACCTGAGATAATTAGCATGTGCTCAAAATAGCACTTGAAGTAGAATATCAACACCTGCACTTCTGCACATAGCTTTATCCCAGCTCACTTCACACCTGGTATTTCGATAAAAATGACACGTTAGATGACAAGTTATAAAAGCAGCAAGAAAACTGTAAGTATGAACTGAAAGTTTGTTCCATCATCTTCTGCCTATTCAAGCATACAGTAATGAACAAACTGTACTAACTTGGTAGCAATTAAGGGAGGTTTGGGAAGGGTTTGAACTAATGACCATATGTTAGCCTAGTCACCCCTCCATCCATGCTTCACTCTGCTCCCATCAGGCCGCAGATCCAGAACCCTGGCCTGGAAACGGACTCGGTCCAGCAAGAGCTTTGTTCCCTCTGCCATCTCACTCCTCAACAAGACACCACGATAATAACCCCTCAGTCATCATGGGCAATGAGTACAAATGTATGCACAGGTGTGTGTATGTGTAAATATGGTTGGTGATTATATGTAAATGTGTGACTATGGTACATGTGGGGATTGTATGATAACGGGTTTGTATTACTGTATGTGTAACACTGTACAGACATGACAATGAATTTCCTGTAAAGGGCAATACAGAATCTATCTATAAATCTATCTGTCTGTCTATTCATCCATCCATTCATCCACCCACCCACCCACCCACCCACCCACCCACCCACCCACCCACCCATCCATCCATCCATCCATCCATCCATCCATCCATCCATCCATCCATCCATCCATCCATCCATCCATCCATCCATCCATCCATCCATCCATCCATCCATCCATCCATCCATCCATCCATCCATCCATCCATCCATCCATCCATCCATCCATCCATCCATCCATCCATCCATCCATCCATCCATCCATCCATCCATCCATCCATCCATCCATCCATCCATCCATCCATCCATCCATCCATCCATCCATCCATCCATCCATCCATCCATCCATCCATCCATCCATCCATCCATCCATCCATCCATCCATCCATCCATCCATCCATCCATCCATCCATCCATCCATCCATCCATCCATCCATCCATCCATCCATCCATCCATCCATCCATCCATCCATCCATCCATCCATCCATCCATCCATCCATCCATCCATCCATCCATCCATCCATCCATCCATCCATCCATCCATCCATCCATCCATCCATCCATCCATCCATCCATCCATCCATCCATCCATCCATCCATCCATCCATCCATCCATCCATCCATCCATCCATCCATCCATCCATCCATCCATCCATCCATCCATCCATCCATCCATCCATCCATCCATCCATCCATCCATCCATCCATCCATCCATCCATCCATCCATCCATCCATCCATCCATCCATCCATCCATCCATCCATCCATCCATCCATCCATCCATCCATCCATCCATCCATCCATCCATCCATCCATCCATCCATCCATCCATCCATCCATCCATCCATCCATCCATCCATCCATCCATCCATCCATCCATCCATCCATCCATCCATCCATCCATCCATCCATCCATCCATCCATCCATCCATCCATCCATCCATCCATCCATCCATCCATCCATCCATCCATCCATCCATCCATCCATCCATCCATCCATCCATCCATCCATCCATCCATCCATCCATCCATCCATCCATCCATCCATCCATCCATCCATCCATCCATCCATCCATCCATCCATCCATCCATCCATCCATCCATCCATCCATCCATCCATCCATCCATCCATCCATCCATCTATCTATCTTTATGAGGCCAGCTCTTTCTGTGCCATGGTGGTCCAGACCTCCAGGCAGAGTCCAGTCCACTGGTTTTACATGTACATGCAGGGAGATGAAACCCTAACAGCTAACTTTATGACAACTCATATTATGAAAGCGGAGTCCATTATCAGTTAGAATTCCCTTTGCTGACTGGAAGACCTGGCTCTGACAGTCCATCAAGACAATAATAGTCTTTCTTTTCTTTAAATAAAAGTCTATTCAATAACAGGGTGTTTGTTCAGGATCAAATTAAATTTAAAGATTAAATATTCTGCGGTCCCCCATTCAATCCCATCAAATTAACAAGACATCCTATCTCCAATGAGATGCTCTGCATTATCTAATCTGCTGGCTAATAGGAAATTGCAGCACAAAGAAGTGAAAGGTGAGAGGCTCTGCTGCTGCACTAATAAGGAACAGTCATCTATAATGTCAATGGAAAAAAACCAAGAGAAAAATTGCTGATATATTATGAATTTACTGTATAAATGGACTCCCCGATGTAGTGACCATTGGATTGCCCACCTTTCCTTCTCCAGTGAAGAGAGAGAGAGAAGGATAGGGAGAGAGCGAGAAAGAAAGAGAAAATTTGTACCTATCAGGAAGCGAGGACTTTTAATGTCAGAGTGTAATTGGTTTCGGAAATGTTTCATGGGTTTAATTAACTAAACGAGCCTGAAGAAAAGAGGGAGACAGAGTGGGAGCAGGCCGAGAGAGAGAGAGAGGCAGAGAGAGAGAGAGAGAGAGAGAGAGGGATGAGAGGACAGGGAGTGGTTTGAAGAGAGAGGGAGAGAGTGGTGAAACTCAAGATGGAGATCAGATGCCTTATCTCTTCAGAGTCTCCTATTCACTCCCAGTCTTCCTCTGCACCCTTATTCCACTCTCTGAATGGGATTCTTTCACTCCCCTCAAACGAGTCTGCTTCCTATTCACTGCCTGGCGCAAACCCATGCAGCAGCCAATGAGGACGTGGCCAGGGGGTGGAGGGGGGGCATCAAGGGCTTTGAATGCTTTTCACATCCGTCTTCCTCTGGGACTGTAATTAGCAGGCCTGAATTAGAGCCTGATGAGCTTTGACACGGATAAATGTAAAGATTGCCTATGGTTGGTCTATTCGGATTTCATGACAGGAATGTGCATGTGTGGTTTGGGAGTCACTATTAGGTTTTTTATTATATGTGGGAAGGCAGCTGACAATGCTGGGGCAGATGCGTGTGTGTGTGTGTGTGTGTGTGTGTGTGTGTGTGTGTGAGAGAGAGAGAGAGAGAGAGATACGGGGTGACTGTAGCTCAGTTGGTAGAGCGGGTCGTTCAATGATCATACATATATCATACATTTATCATATATATTTATATTTTAATCCCTCTCTTCTCTCCAAAAACTGAGGAAGACTGTCCTCCCCTGCCTTAATGGACGAGCCTCCACTGGTGCAGTCCATTTACCATTTACCATCTGGGCCCTGTTGTGTGTGTGAGTGTGTGTAGGATGTCCTGTATAATGGTAGTGAATAGCCACAGCAGTATAGTGCAGACTACTTGTATGCCAGGAGCATATTTACCATTATGTCCTTGTTGTCATGTCCGATGGAATTGGAAATCCCTCTCCATCATGGCGCTGACACAATCACATCTCAGGCGTGTGCACACTGCAGATTTTTTATCTAGCAGATAAGTTACCCAGAGCAGATTTTGTGTTGAAAAAAAGATGCGGCTCTCACAAAGCATATTTAGCTTCCATAACAACATTCTTGACTCTACCCAAGTTCGATACATTTTTTACTTGCACTTCGCAACTTTTTGGCTTTTACTGTCATGTCAAAAAGTAGAAAGATTGCTCTGGCTGTAGCCTAGCCTAGAGGCTGGAGAGGAGAGAGTTGGTCAGACTCGATTATGGGTTCACGATATCCTCCGTGGCCGACAGCAGTACGGGGCCTATCATATTCAAAGATGAGCTTCTGTCCCTGGAGAAGCTCATTCACAACCTCCTGCACCTCCAGTCTCAGATCGTCTCCCAGCTCCGGCAAGCTGGTATGGAGGTATCCGAGCCGCCCATCGGTGTCATCCCAGCGCCCACCCCTACCTGGGAGTCCTGGACTACTGTGCCGAAGGCCTCAAGGAAAATAACTGCCTCTTTTCCCGGATCCCCTGGGAGAAGAGGACGACTCCTCACTCTTCCACTCCAACCTCTATGGACCACTACAGGATCCAGCTGACGGCGCGGCCTCCACTCCTAGTCGGCCCGGCTCATCGTCCTATGCCTCGGTTGTGCAGCGCGGCTGTGCCAGGCCTAGGATATCTTCCTGTAGGAAACGTACTTCCCCCTGCAGCAGTAAATCCAACTCCCGAACGGCCTCTCCCACTGAGTGAGAGTGCAAGTGTTTCTGTAGGGTTCCATCACCGGCGCCTTCAATCTCCTCCAGTCCATCTCCCTCTCCGGTCGCTGCTCCTGCCGCTAACACGGCTAGTGCAGCCAGCACCGCGATAGCAGCTAACAGAGATACGGCTTGCGCCATCCTAGCTAAAGCTGACCCACCGCCTGAATGTGTCCTTGTTGGCGATTCCATGGTAAGACACGTCACAATCCCTAAAGGAATAACATACTGTATTCCTTCTCTGGGGCAAAAATCCTTGATTTGGTTGAACATATCCCTGCCATCATCGAGTGTCACCCCTCAGTTCACACAGTGCTCGTGCACTGTGGTGTAAACGACCTCAGGTGTCACCAATCAAGCAAGCTCCACGATGATTTTGAAATCCTTGCAACAACCATTGAAAGCCTTGGCAAAACTATGATATTCTCAGGCTTAATCCCCACCCTCAGACGTGGCTCAGAAATGTTTAGCCGTCTTTACAGTGCCGACCAATGGTTAGACACAATAGACAGCTTCTGTAATCGCACAACTATGGCTACATTAGCCATTTTAACCTGTTCTGGCCATTTTAACCTATTATAAGCATGATAACCTACATCTCAACAGTAAGGGAATCACAGTCCTGGCCTCTCATCTCTCCCGTACCGTCTGACGTCAGGCCTCTGCCAGTGTATCTAACATGCCAGTGCTGATCAGTGAGAGGTCTAGCCCTAGTTCTATTAATACATCCATGGTCTAGCCTTACTGCTTCCTCAGCATATAGGCCTACTAGCAACAAGAACCTAGTCAGACCAACTATTCATCGTCAGTTAATCACCCATGCTTCACCTGTCTCTTCTGTTAAAATGTGCCTTTTAAAATAAGTTCTCTGTCTAACAAATCATTTAACTGTCAACAATTTATTATGTCACATAATATAGATTTTTTTATGATCACTGAGACTTGGATGACAATGTTGCTCTGATTGAAACCTCACACCCTAATTTCTCCTATTTTAACCTGCCCAGACAAATGGGGTTGGGTGGTGGTCTTGCTGTTTTTCATAAGACTTCTCTTTTGGCAACCTGGTCTCACCCGGCAGACTTCAGAATTCAACGTTTGTCCATCGCCTCCAAAAGTCATTTCTAGACGGCATCATACAAATGATGCAAATAACGTACATGCGTGGAGGCGCTCAGGCAGCGAGCAGTGAGCAATTCCCCTGCCCCTCCAGGCGTGCGTGCCCGCGCAGGGGTATTGCGATATGCGGAGCGCGCCCACTAAGCGCCGTCCGAGTAGCTCCACTCCTGGGTCCAGTTTCGTAAATTTGCCTGATCCCTGTGTCCACGTTAGAACACGAGCTATAAGAACAGTAGCTAATGCTAGCTAATAATAATGACAGTAAGAATGTGAGCTAGTTGGCTAGCTAGTAGTGTTGTTTGCTAGTTGCTTGTAAAACGTTGTTGTTGACTCACCAAAGTTGTTTGACCCACCCAACACACCCTCATAAGCCCTCGGGAATTTATACCCCTCCTCCATCACGTGTCCAATGTGAACAACCAACCGAAAACTCTGAGAACAACCAATCAAAAACGTAGGCCTATCCCATGTCGTCTGCCGACGTTTATAACTGTATGATGCCGTCTAGAAATGACGTTTGGAGGCGATGGACAAACGTCCAATTCTGAAGCCGGGTGAGACCAGGCTGCTTTTGGAGACTTCTCTACATTTGAGGTTTTCTGTTTTTTAATTAATAGCAAGGACCATGTTCTCTGTTTTAATCTATAGACCCCCAAAACACAAACCGGGTTTTATTACCGAATTTTCAGAACTCTTATCTCTCAATACCCAGCGATTTGATCATATAATTTTGCTTGGTGATTTCAACATCCATGTCTGCTGCCCCTCTCACTGCTCTTCTGCTGACTTCATGAATCTTGTTGAGTCATTTGATTTTACGCAATTTGTGAATGGGCCCACTCACTGTAAGGGCCACACACTTGATTTAGTGCTCTCACTGGGTTTATCCCTCCACAACCTGGAATTTATTGATGTGTGAATCTGACCACAAAGCTGTTCTTTTTAATGCCCCTCTTCCCTGTCCGACCCCTAAATCCTCTGCACCTATCAGATCCCGTGTCTTCAACTCTAACGGTGCTAGTGCCTTCAGTGATGCCTTTATAGCCTCCTATCATCCCTATTCAGCTAAGCGCTACTCTAATATTGATTCTGATGCTATGAATATGTACTTTAACAGTACCTGCCAATCTATTCTGGACTCAAATATAACACCCAGCCATGGCTAAACGATCATACTAGGTCTATTAGGAGAGAATGTAGAAGAGCTGAACGTAAATGGAAGGCAAATAAATCACAGGAGTCTCTCACCTGTCTAAAGAATCTCATGGTGAAATATCAACAGATTCAATCACTACTCCAACATCATCTCGAATAACAGTAATAATCCCAGAACCCCGTTTAACTCTATTAATCAACTCTATTATCTCCCCCCCTCCTACTGAAAATGAAAACATCAGACTTCAGATTACATCAACCCCTCTTGATAATTTAGTGCTACTTAGCATTCCTGATCCACCTATCATCCTAGCTCCTCTTAGTCAGTTTGAGCCCACTACCTTAACAACTCTCAAAAAAGTCATCACTAGTATGAAATCGTCATGTTGTCAATTGGACACCATTCCCACCCCCTTCTTAAAGGAAGTACTTGAAACAGTAGGTCCCTCCATCCTCTCCATTATAAATATGTACCATCATCCTTTAAGCATGCCTTAATCCAGCCCCTTCTAAAGAAGCCTAGTCTTGACCCCCATCTCCTAACCAGTTATAGACCCATTTCTAATTTTTCTATAATTTTTATCTAAGGTTTTAGAAAAACTGATCTCCTCTTAGCTTCTTGCCCACTTGAGTAATAATAGTTTATTTGACAAATCACTCAGGCTTTAGACCCCTCCACAGTACAGAGACTGCCCTGCTTAAGGTCACTAACCTACTTAGAATCATAGATGCTGGGAATTCCTCAATTCTGGTCCTCCTAGATCTAAGTGCAGCGTTCGACACGGTCGATCACTCCATACTGTTGAACCGATTAGAATCATGGATAGGTCTAAGTGGCTCTGCCCTTCAACTTTTGCGCTCCTACCTCACTGATAGAACCCTCTCTGTTAATTTAGGTAATGTCTCCTCCATCTCTGCCCATCTCACTTGTGGGGTCCCACAAGGGTCTATCATTGGCCCCCTGTTATTCTTCATCTATATACTTCCGCTAGGTCATATCATATTAAAGCATAACATCCAATTCCACTGTTATGCTGATGACACAGCTTTATGTTCCAATCAACACCTCCAATCCCAACTGTTTAGCGTCACTTAAGGCCTGCTTAGCTGATATTCACTGTTGGATGTCCCATAATTTTCTTCAACTCAACCCAGACAAATCTGAGATTCTTTTGTTCGGTACCCCCAGCTCTCAATTAGACCTATAAAATAGTCTTGGCTGTCTGTCAGTGAAACCAGTTGCAAAAAACCTGGGTGTGATGTTTGACTCTGTACTCTGTTTTGATGCACAAGTAAAAAAGGTTGTTCAGTCATTTTTTCTGCTTTACTTTACTTTATTTGGTTTAAAATGACAGGGACAGTGCACATTAATATACATTTCTGTAAATGTGCCAGTGTTAGCCAGTGTGGCTAGTTTTCAACTGCAGTCCCTGGGCAGATGTTCTTGCAACTCTGAAAAGGAATGGGGCATATTAAAAAAATACAACAAACATTCAATGTACAAGACAACAAGACAATACATGGTGGACAGTCCCATACAACAATACGACATTCTAGACAGCAGGACCTTAGGAACATTTCAAAAATAAGATAAATTCTATCCAGTCAAGATCTGAATAAAGTTATAAATGCCCTTATTTGCTCTAGGTTGGACTACTGCAACGCCTTCTCCTCAGGTCTCAGCCAAAGCTCCATACACCGCCTAGTTAGTTCAGAATGACCTGGCTAGGCTTATTACTGGCACAAGGAGATTTGATCACACCACCCCAGTTTTAGTCACACTCCACTGGTTACCAGTTAAATTTAGAATTGATTTTAAGATTTTACTATTAACTTTTAAAGCTCTTCACGGCCTGCCACCAAGTTACCTTACAGAGCTCGTAATCCCATATGTGCCAAGTCGTAACTTGAGGTCTTCTGACCTGGCCCTACTTGTGGTATCCAAGTCTAGGCTGGTAACAAAGGGCAATCAGGCTTTTGCTGTCCAAGCTCCAAGACTCTGGAATCAATTACCAGCCAACCTCAAACTAGCCAGTTCAGTCAACATTTTAACATCTCTTTTAACAACTCATTTCTTCAAAATAGCTTTTTGCACTTTGTAATTGTACTTGTATTTATTCTATTCCTGTTGCCTTTGCTCTCCTTTTTGATTATTGTGGTTCCTGTATTGTCAATATTCTGTTTGCTGCTTTTAAATTGTTATTTGGATTTTATTCTGTAAACGCACCTTGTAACTATGAAAGGCGCTATACAAATAAAGTTATTATTATTATTATTATTATTATTTTCATAGCGGATACACATTATTGCATGAATCTTGATCATGATCACTGATTACAATTACTGATCATTAAAATCCATGGTGTGTCTGGTTGGCTACATAAAGTACTAGTGCAAATGTAGCCAATAGCAGGCCAGCGAGAGAAAATGCACTATTCTAATAATTTGCCATGCCAGAGCGTTTCTGGTATTGATAGCAGGGAAACAAGGGTTATTTTATGGCTCGGACCAAGGTTTATATTGTTCAGATTGCTTCTCCCTTCTCTGTTCTTACCTATTCTCTGTTCTTCACATATGAATGGAAGAATAAAATAACAAACAAACAATGTAGCAGTCTAAGTAATCAAGCAACTAACTAACCAGCCAATAGCTCATTAGACAGATCTCAGTGTTGTGCGCAGTATACATGAGACCAAAGAGAGCTAATGGCTATGAGCATGAGCTACATTCTTTATCAGCACTGATGCCATGATGACCCCAAAACCTGCCAATCCAACTGCCTTGTGAAGAATGACCACTCCAGTAATGATGGCGCACACACGCTCCACCAGGGGATGGAATGTTTTGGCGACACATGGCGTGGTCACCAGGTTCAGGACTGCCTCGTTAACGATGGGGGGGGGGGGGGGGATAGTGCGTCTGAGCAGGTTTGGTTCTAGGACTACAGTAAGAGAGGCCAAGTGAAAAATAACTGCTAGCATTCCCTCCTTCCCCTCTGCTGGTCTCTGGTTGGACGGAGGTTGGGATAACGAGCTCAGAGGAACGGCTGGGACAGAAAGGAGGCATTTAGCCTGGGACTCTTCACAGTAAACCAAAAGACCCAGAATTCAGCCTGAGCCCACAGCATTCTCTCACAGTCTTCCTCTCTCCTCTCCTCTGTTTCATGTTCACCCTCTCAGCTTTCTGGCCCCCTCTCCCTCTCCAGAGTCTACTTCTATCCTCCCCATTGTTCACTTGCTTCTCACCCCTCTCCCCTGCCTTTGTCCAGCCCTCCCAGCCTTGTTGTTTTGCTGCCAGGGTATTTTGGTTGTTTGCTGTGGCCATTCGTCTCTAAACTGGATTTATACCCGCAAATCCTCAGGCATTCGCTGACTTGCTTGTCCATACTCTCGCCCAGTGTGTGTGTGTGTGGGTGGGTGTGTGTGTGGATGGGTGGGTGTGTGTGTGTGTGTGTGGGTGGGTGGGTGTGAGTGTGTGTGTGGGTGTGTGTGTGTGGGTTTGTGTGTGTGGGTGGGTGTGTGTGTGTGTGTGTGTGTGGTTGTGTGTGTGGATGGATGGGTGTGTGTGTGTGCGTGGGTGTGAGTGTGTGTGTGGGTGTGTGTGTGTGGGTGGGTGTGTGTGTGTGGGTGGGTGGGTGGGTGGGTGTGAGTGGGTGGTTGCATGTGTGCGTGCGTGTCTCTAGAGACCAGAGGTCACAATACTCCCTAATCCGTGATGATTGGCTGCTGGCTGGTAACCAAATATGATTGTCTGCCCTCCTTCATATTAGATCCTGCTGTTCTGTTTTTTTCTCTCCTCCTCCTCTCCTTCCATCCATCTGCCCAACATTCTCTCCCGCAGAAATAATATCTTAACATTACAATTCATTGTTACAACATTATAATTACTCTCTTTGACTGATCGGATTGACTTACACTAACCCTTATATCAACTTCAAGGTCAATACAATCCAACTCATTGTACTTTACTCTGTATTGCCATTATAAATGTGATATTTCCAGAGCAGATGTCGTACTTCCCAGTCGTACAAATCTCACATTGTGAAGGATTCCTAGATTGATGGTAAGAGAGACTAACTCATAGTGTGTTCATGAATTCATAAATCACCCACAATATGAATTCACCTTTTACACCCTCATTATTCCAGCTGGGAACTCTAGCTCACCTCCCACCATTCCCTTCAATATCATAATCCAAAAGCCTCTCCTCTCCTCTCGCATTGGGTTTTATTATTAAAACGGTGACACTGTAATAAGTCTGCAGAGAAGCTAATGTCTTGTCCAAGGTGAGCCCAGATTGGGAGTTTGAGGACTCATTTCAGAATGCAGCGCTGGGCTAATAGAAGTGACCAGATGGGAGAAGGCCAGATAGGGCCTTTTCAATCACTCTAGGGCTCGAGAACCCACTATTCCAGCACATGATTGGCAATAACACCATAATCACAGTTCCATAAGAAGGCTAATGGAAAGAGTTCCCAACGCCGACCACAGCTCAGTGTGAGAGGAATATGAGAATATACAACCAGAGGCTGTAATTATGACCTGGTATGGGAGGTATTGGTCTATTGGTATTAATCCCAGGTTCTCTTTCCTTTCCCCTCTGCTTGGGATGTGATGGGGTGGGATGTGATGGGGTGGGGTGGGTGTGGTGGGGACTAACTCAGCCTGAAATGTCCAGTAGGCTAAACAATTATGAATTGCTGACGTTGTAGGGACTGCCATGCACCACGATTTTAGATTACAAATAAGATTTAGCAGGCAATAACTGGCATTATTTTTATGGCAAATAAAAGCAGGAAGTGGACTTGGTTGGAACAATGGGAGGTCGGAGCAATGGGTTTGTGTTTTCAGAATAACGGGCTGTCGGACCAATGGGATGTCGGACCAGGAGGGGGGCAGGTCAACTTATACCCCTGCAACTCTGTGAGTGGTGGGAATGGAGGCAGAGAGGGAGGGGGAGAGAGAGGGAGAAAGAGAGAGAAAAAAGAAAGTTCAAAGATTGAGGTGAAGAGGGAGTGGGGAGAGAAAGGAGAGAGAGAGGAAGAAGGAGAGGGAGAGAGGGTTATTCACACATGATTTACCACTTACATTAAAACAGGAATATATTATTCCCTAAATTCAATTTGAGAAGAAGGTGGTGTCAGCGTTTTGGCTGTCACCTCCGGGAATGGATAGCGACAGGGATGGATGTTAGTGCCTGTTCTTATTTACCCCAGGCTGATTCTCAACTGACACACACACACAGACACACACACACACTTCTGATTTGACAGCGATTCCTAACCTAATCCACTCGTTGACATTTGGGAAATAAGTTGCCCTATACAGCCTTTCGATGTGAGAACAAACAATTGCTTTAGAAATTGAGAAAATACTTATAGCCTATTGGTATTCCGAAAGTTTGGAGGAACAGCTTTACAAACTGAATTGCCATGCTCGTAGCTCTCTGCTACAAGTAGCTATGGAGCCCTATATCAGCAGCTCCTGATAAAGGCCTGAGAGAGGGGCTCTCATCTGAGCCGATAGCAACAGCTGAACGTAGAGTATACAGTATGGCAATGCTAGATAACATGTGCTTTATAATGCATACAGTCTCTCTCTGCTTATCAGTGTGCATAGGAATGTGCCTGCCTGCCTGTTTGTCTGTCATTCAGAGACAATCAAACTCGTGCCCCTGTAGTGAGAGAGACGGGGAGAGAGAGAGACAGAGAGGGGGATGATATTGGATCATGCACGTGAAAGAATTGCTTCCTGCAGTGCTATATATTTTTCACTGTCCTGTCTCTACACTGTGGACTGTCCTGTCCCGTCCTTGCACCCTGCCTGCTGCTGTACGTATCCATTACTGTTATGCACCAACTGACCAGAACACATTCCTAATACTGTAGGTATGTGTAAAAACCTACCTGGCAATAAATAAATAAATAAGATTCTGTATGTATGTATGTATCAGTGCTCAATGCCTGAGTGTCTCTCCTGATATGCCTCTAGGCTTGTCACGGTACCAGAAATTCAGTAGTCGGTACCGGTACCAGTAAATTCCACGGTACTCGGTACCAATTTCGGTACCACGGCGTACGCCAAGGGTGTGAGTAATACATGCACGCGTGTAAAGTACAACGTGCATGAGTACCGCAAGCAGCAATTCAACTGAACTGTGTAGCGTTCTTGCTCGCTATGCATCACACAGCTTCAACCGAATGACGACGCGTTATTTAGACAAACCACGTGACAAGTGTCAACAGTGCTACACGCTAGTGCTATCGCTAACTTGCTAGCAAGAGGCTTGCGCAGGTCATAAAAAGGAACAGTAATCCCCATCACGGTTCTTCCCCAAATGGCATCTCCCCAAACTTGGGTCTACTAGCACCGACTGCTAATAGATGGCTTCTACTCGCGTGCTCACCTGTTTCTAGCCAAACTCGGTTGTCATCGTAGTGTTTTGTAGTGACAGTCTTAAGTAATCAACGAGTAACGTTATTGGTTTGAACTAGCGGTTAGTTGCGTCGGGCTCGGGGGGGAATCGACAAGGCGTGGGGGTGGCAGCCTAGATGACTGAAAAAGTCCAGTCATAATTCCACTTAAGTCTTGCAGCACCTAAACTAGGCAGCCCCTCACACGACTGCTAACCTGACAGACTAGCAGTCCCTTATCCCCCCATTAGCGAAATCAGGTTCAACGGTCATTCCGCCTGGTTCTGGGATCAAAACTACTCGATTAAGTATCGCAGAGAAATTTCTAAGATAGGCCTACTCACAGAAGCAAGAGGGTTGCGTCTTCAAAAAACGCATGCTAATAAACATGTTCAATCTTACGCTCAAAACCGGCTCATATTTTCACAAAATGAATCACCGGCAAACGCTTGTCTTCTTCTACGCTGCTGTCATGGGTGGTGCGCTGTGATTGGACAGCAGTACCCAGCAGCGTAGAAGAAGACAAGCGGCAAATTAAATAGAAAACACGTTACCTTCGGTACCATGGAAAAACGGGTACCGTCAGTACCGCAGCAATGTAAGTACCGAATTAGTACCGAAGTACCGAGTACCGTGACAAGCCTATATGCCTCATGAGGTTGTTTATGTAAAAAAGAAAAGGGGTAAGCAATCATGCCTGTCCTGTCAGGAGGACTGACGTATGTGTCATGCTAATGGTGGAGAGAACACAGAGCCCAGGTTTGAACAGCCCAACCCTGGAACACACCAACTCCTGAAAACCACCATCTAATTACTGCAGTCGTCTGTCCAAGTGTGTGTGTGTGTGTGTGTGTGTGTGTGTGTGTGTGTGTGTGTGCGCATGTGTGGCTGTAGCAACAGATGCCTCAGACCATAGACAAGGCTGAAACAAGGCTGACACAATCTTACCGTAACATGGCCAATTATTTTTTTTATTTTTTACTTTGAGCAGCAATATGAATATATTCTACAGATGGCACACAGCATAAACAATCCAAACTCCTTTTTTTCTTATTTTTTATTCTCTAAAAAGTGTTAATGTTCTCATTGGATATAGTATGTGCCAATGATCATAAAACCCTGTTTTCGGGGAGGCTCCCGTTCCCCCAGTAGTAGGTTGATCTGATTGGCTAAGGCCACAACAGAATGTGATATTCAAGTGTGTCATTGCTGCTGATGACAGCATAAAGTGGCGGCCTAACATTAAATGACGATGGAATGATGATGCTTCAGTCTTTATTGCTTGATGGTGGCCAGGGTTTATTTCAAACTAGGGCCTCCACAGAAAACATTTCCTGGGGCTTTGAAAAGTCTAGAGCCGGCCCAGTTTACATCCTCAAAACTGCAGTGAGGAGCCGTATCACCAGATTCCCTATCAGTCACCGGGAGCATTTGGGATTCCAAATCTAATCCCAGTGATTTCCATTCATGGGGGCGAGTCGTACAGTCGGTCTGTATGAACAGGCTCATGGAGGGTAGGAGGAGGGAGAGGCAACAGCAGCCTGGTGTGAGGAGGGAAAAAGCCTCTTCCTGTGAACACTGTCAACACTGGGGACGGTTAATGGAGAGGCAACTGTTAGCGCTCATCCACTAACCACATAGCATCTGTTATCTAAATAGGCAGGGTCAGAAAGGCCAACCTTACGGCTAACTGTCTTGGAATATAATGCTGTGTGTGTGTGTGTGTGTGTTCCTGTGTCAACACATTGATTCAACCTTGCACAGGTTGAGACTCGAGTGTCTACATCAGCCCCCACACATTCTGCTGTGAACATTAGGCCGACTTCCATAGCTCTGTCTCACGCCGTAACACACACACACACACACACACACACACACACACACAGGGCTCGAAATTAACTTTTTTAAGTGTCCTGCAACTCCCCCTATTCTACACTATATTGCCACAAGTATTCGCTCATCTGCCTTTACACGCATATGAACTTAAGTGACATCACATTTGGCGGCCAATGTTCATTTTTGTTCATCTTTATTGACTTATTTTATGACCTATTTATCTGTTAGTTTACTTTATTGTTTCCTCATGTCATTATTGAATTGTATTTTTCTCGACGCTTTGGCAATATTGTTCACCGGACATTCATGCCAATAAAGCATATTGAATTGAATTGAATGTCTCTCTATAATCCAAAAAACATACTTGCTCTCCTTTTCTCCCTTTCTTTCTCTCTCTCTCTCTCTTCCTCTCCTTCTCTCTCTCTCTTCTTTTCTCTCTCCCCATCTCCCTCATTATGTCTATGTCGGTGCTTTTGGTCTTCCATTCTGGACAAGCACAACATTCTGCTTCGAGTTCTGAGATCCACACAATAGGGAACGAAAAACAGCGAACGCCACTAACGCTCACGTGCACACACACAATCAAACTCACACACGCGCACGCACACACGCACGCACGCACACACACACACACACACATACATACATGCCTCCTGAGATTACATCGTTCCATTCAGTGTGACACAAAGAGGAAAACTGATGGTCAGAAAGCCTGATTCTGTTAGGTGTGTGTACGTTTGGAAGAAAAGGGACAGAGAAATTGAGAAAGAGAGTTTGAGAGAGGGAGAGAGACAGAGAGGGAGAGAGGAGGAGAGAGACAGAGAGATTGAGAGATTCAGAGAGCGGGAAAGAAAGGGAGAGAGATGGAGAGAAAGGGAGAGAGGAAGAGAAAGGGTGAGAGAGGGAGAGAGAGGGGGAAAGGGAGAGAGAGGGAGAGAGAGAGAGAAAGGGAGAGAGAGGGAGAGAAAGGGAGAGAGAGGGAGGGAGAGAGAGCGGGGCTGTGTGATAATGGGAGGATGTGGTTAGGGGTTTGAGAGTATAATGTGCTGGCTGGTTATCTGATGATTGAGACAAACACGCCTTCCTCTCCTCATGTCATTCTGTTTATCTGAAGGGCAGTGGGGGACGCGTGAGGGAGGAAGGAGGGAGAGAGAGAGGAGACGGAAAACAGAGGGTAAAGGATGAGAGAATGGATACAGAGCGGGAAAAATAAGACACATAACAGGCATGTACACACACATACACACCTGCACAAACATGCAAAAACAGAGCAAAAGTTCCAAGCATCTCAGCCCAGAGATAGAGAGAGGGAGGGAGAGATATATATATATAGAGAGAGAGGCAGAGAGAAAGAGATAGAGGGGGGGGGAGATCAAACATGCAGAAGTGTGACCTCGCCAGAGGAATCAAGCCCCATGAAGATGCACTCACGCAGGAATTTATTCATAGACATATTTATAATGCACGCCCAGAGAATGAATAACTCCATGCATTTCAGCTGTGTGTCCTTGTGTGTGTGTGTGCGCGTGTGTGAGAGAGAGATAGAGAGATTGTTTATGTGAATGTGTGTGTCTGTCAGTGCGTAGTCTACTCTATAGCATGTGCTGAACACTGACAGGCGTGTGATTGATGAGATGGTGTTTGTTTTAACGAGCCCCAGGAGTGGGTTCACCTTGAGAGCGGTTTGGTTTCCTCCTCCCCTGCTGCACCTGTAGCTGCTGTCTGAAGAGCAGCATCCCGGGGTGAGGCCTGTTAGTCCGGCAGCTGAGGAGGAAGCAGTTGATCCGGGACCTGAACCAGCCGGCTACTCTGTAGCTGAATCCCAATCTGAGTGCGCAAACCACCCTTGCGGCCCCTCGCACTTGCGGCCTGAGCACTTAATTGACGTCAGCTGGAAGGGCCAGAGGGTGCAGGGCCGTGAATTAAATGGGACAGCACTTCCAGCGGCGTGCCAACGATTCCCAAGCCAGTTTAGCTCAATGCCCCTCCCACTTCGTTTTCATTGGCTGCCGCGTCCCTCCGACGCAGAGGCTGCTCTGACGATCCCCTCAGCTCTCCGCTCGGCTCTGCAAATTGACCGATTGATGTCCGTTTTAATTTAATAATAATTTAAAATGTATGTTGGGTGGGATATGTTTGCAGCATGTGGATTTCAAGATAAATGTTGTGTTATCTGCAAACGTCATCATTTATGTGTGCTGCACTCGGATCATGACTCGGATGCACTCAAGCACTGTGTCACATGAGACGCGGTGGGCTGTGGGTATTTTCTGCTCCTAAGTCCGCTAAATTGCGGACTTTCAGTAAGTGCGGTTAAAGTGCGCAAAATGGCGGCAGTGGCGCACTTGTGGACCTAGCAATTCCGTTTTGGGACTACCCTTAGCCCTTGTGGACTTAGCGGGAATGCGCATGTAAGGCCACAAGGCCGCGAGTGCTCTGCACTTTCGCCTAAGTGCGCGATTTGGGATTCAGCTTGTGAGTTCAACACCTCCAGGATCAGACCTGTGAAAGAAATTTCAGTCTCACTAATGTTACCCACACCATTTGTGATTTTCTTTGTTTTCCTACCTGACTGTTGTTCCAACTGTGTAGTTCGTTCCCCTAGAATCAGTCTGTTAAAACTGCAAATTGTTTCTGTGTGACATCACTTCCCTGTCCTCTTCATCCTGAAACTGCATGTCACTTCCTTTCTCACATTATAAGGTATAGGGCTTGGGAAAATGTAGTCCCAGACACGACCATTTTGTTTCTACACAGGTGTATCTATTTGTCTGATTGGCTCTACTGCATAGAATCCTATGCAATCAGACGAATAGATACACCTGTGTAGTGTTGTGGAATTTACATCCAAACACCTTAAACCTTTGTTCCTCTCTCTCCTTGTAATTCACCACCTCCCCCAAATATTCACATAGCTGTGCTAACCTACAAAATGGCCTCCAGGAGGCCATACACTTTGAATCTGTCTACAACAGAATAACCATCCTTTGTCATCCTTTGTCCCCAATTGCCGCCTTTTTCTCATGTCACATGTCTGTACTCTTGGCCACGCCTGCCATTTCATATGACGTACAATGGAGTAGCCAATCACATCCTGGAAGCACCGTACCTGTGTTTTGATTGCATATAAGGCGCAGCAAGACCCAGGGCCGGCACTTGTCTGGATAAACCACTCTTGTTGCGTTGTCCAGAAAGTCCTTGCGCTCGTATGTTTTCACAATAAACCAGACTTAACCTTTCGAGCGAATCTTGGTAAATCCTTTTTTGACTAGATCAGTTAAATTCCATTACAGTTGGCGACGCGGATGTAAAGGGAGGACTACCTGTGTGTGGCTTCGGGATTCCAGTGGATGAATTGGTCGACAGACGTGTCGGTCCATAGCGGGCTTGGAAAGTCAATTTTCTCTCTTGCCCCATTATTCTGCGAGCGTTTGTTGGCAGATTTCGTTATGTGCTAGAGCATTTCCGATTTCTTACATCCCCATCCGACACTTGGTGTTAAATTTGCTAAGATTCGGGCTCAGCTAGAGGTGTTTGAGATGTCTAGGTTAAGGGAAAAGCCTGTTAATTCTATAGACTGGTCTGCTTTTAAGATTTGGGAGAGAGTAACACGAGAGGGTTTTTTTAGGTCAGGAAGGAAAGATAAGGAGGTTCAGCAGACGGTCTCTCCGCCATTTCCCCAGCAGAATAACTCTGATTTAAAATTAGATCTGTCCCCCTCGACTTGTTGCCCCGTGCTCACACCACCCAACCAGGCTGTTCTTCCCCCTTTTCATGCTCCCGCCATTAGCCACGTCCCTTCTCTCTCCCCTCTACAATACGAGTTAAGCGCGCCCCTTTCTACGAAGTATTACACCGAACAAGAACAGATCAGGAAGGAAGAATTGGCTAGAGCTATATCTGAGGCTAAGTTTAATTTGGAACAACTGAAAATGGCTAGAGATAGTCTGGAGGGACCGCAAATACAAGCGCCACTGATACGCTGCCCAAACCCTGTTCCTCGCCCTTCACAAATAAATGATGAAGCTGGTTATGCGGCCTGGACTCCAGAGATTATGGTTTATAGACCGTGGCGCTCTGATGAACTGCGTGATGTAGCTAAAACCTTGCCCGATCCGACCAAAGACATTGACGAGTTTGAAAATCTTTTTAACAGTTTAGTTCGAATGTATGAGCCTCACGCAGAGGAAATCGCCATGATCATGAGACAATGCCTTGGGTTAAAATGGGGGGATGTGAAAGATCCGTTTGACATTGCGTTGCCTTTTTCTCATGCCGATTTTAATGGCCAAAACGCTGCGCTGTTGAACAGAATCAAAACTCGATTCCCTAAAAAGATGGATTGGGACCGTATCACATATTGCAAACAAAATTCCGATGAACAGTTCGAGAAATGTTGGGAACGACTAGAATCTGTTTTCGCCGCACACAGTGGCATGGACAAAGCGAACGCCGATTATAAAAAGATTTTTGAAACAATTGATGAATAACTCTCTCTCCTCTTTGTCCGACCAAGTTAGGTTGATGTGCCACACCTGGGAATCGACTTCTCTCGAAGAAGTTGTTGACCATTTCCGCTATGCGGAGCGTCTTCGTGATCACATTGAAAAGAGGGAGTTGAAAGAAATGAAGCAGCCAGATTGCAAGCTGCTCAGTTACGACAGCTGGACAATCAAACTGCTGGTGCGAGGTGGAACCAACAACGACCAGAGTGGCGACAGAGAAACAATAGGAAGCGTTCTGGTAGGGTTAGGCGGGGAAAAAGGTATAATCGAAGTGAAGATAGAGACGATTCATGCTTCCATTGTGGTCAGTATGGCCACTGGATTGAACGGTGTCACAGTTACCGCAAGCTGAATGAAAAGGAAGAGCCTCAGATTTGGGGTCGAGTGCCACCTGCTGGAGTTCCCTTGAACAACCCACAAGGGAGATTTTAACTAGCCAAGATAGAGCCATATTTTTTAAGGTAAATAAACAGGAGAAGACAGATGTAGCTGAGGACGTAAGGTTTGTGCATGATGGTGGGAGGATAAATAATGTTTGTCAGTGTCTTAATCTGCATGCAGCATCTCCTAACCCAATTATATATTTTTAAATGGTTATGTTAAATATCTCATGTTTATAGTTTGAGGCACATTCATCGGGTCTGAGTGTTTTTCTGAGTGTTTTTACAGACAACTGTCGTTCCGGGAGTGATGGGTGAATGCCGAACCAGGAGACGGGCACAGGACCGGAGGTGGAGATGGAGGTTACCGGCCTGCTTCCCTACAGATGGGCGACCTGTGGTTCGTGGGATGCAGGGCCAACGCCATGTCACCGACTCACCGTGAACGACAGATAAGTATGACATAGGGAAGAGACCATTTTTGTCCGAAACGTGCCCAATACTCTGTCCTCAAATGCAGAAGAGGGAAGTTTTAGATATACAATATTTAATAATTAGCTATACAAATAAAGCTTTGATTGATTTTTTGATTAATTGATAATTGATGTTTTGTTAATTGTAAATGAAGCGAGTTCATTTTAGTGTTATTTTATTTGAGTGATGCATTTTTTGCCCCCATCTCTGTTTTATCCTGACTTCAGGGAATTTGTTTTTACCCTTAGGGGGTGTTATTTTGTTGAGACGAGAATGTTTTTATTTTATTTTTATTTCATAATATCGCGAGAGAAATTCTAGAGCAAAATCCAATTGCCTTGATCACGACTGGAGACTGGGCGTGTTAAAGTAATTCTTACACTGCCCCTGATGTCACTGTAGGCTACTGCAGAGCCTAGATCCCTGCTACTGTCCGATTCGGTAAATGGACAAAAGCTAGATCCCCACTGACAAACTACATAGACTGACGAGCCCGACTGGCTCTAACGACACTTGAACAGACACCCTGTTTAAGTTTACCTGAATGACTAACACCGTTTTTTCCCCAAAGCAGGATCATCCCCTGCCAGGAAGAGGGGATGATAGAATGTGGCTTGCACTTTACGATGTTTCTGAGTATCTTCAACAGACTGCTGATAACCGTTCCTGACCAAAGAGGGGGTTCCTGACCACAGAGGGGAACAGGGAGACCAGACCAGACCAGAGGACTCAAAGAGGGGAACAGGGAGACTAGACCAGAGGACTCTCCTTTTGCTCTTCTGTTTTGTCTCTGTTGTCTCTCTCATCTGTGGATTCACAGGTCTCTCCTCCCATGTCTCTCAAAGACATTGCTGACCTGCCCCGTATGAAGTCCCCACTAAGGAAAGGTGACCATTCCGGACGCCAGAGAGGGCTTCTTCTTATCATCTCCAACCAGGCCGTTGGGTCCTGATCCGCGACCTGGGGCCGTACCGGATTCAACTCACCACGCAGACGGCTGCCAGAGTAGCTGAGAGAACTTCGACGCCGTTGCGTCCCAAACCAAGGAGCAGATGAGCAGCCTGAGAACAGGCCAGAAAACATGGAAGAGAAGTAGATGTAGCGGGGTGAACCTACCCGTCAGAGAGATGTAGCGGGGTGAACCTACCCGTCAAAGATGGAACAATCAGGACCAGGGCATTCTGGCCTGTGTGGAATAGCTGTCAAAAGTAGCTGAGAGGACGGTCCATGCAGCCGAACCAGAGATCTCAAGGGCAAAGCGGTCACCGCCACACTGTCCTCTCCTCTGATGAGCAATCGGAGACTGACCTTGCCGGTCACCTCCTTCTCGTGGTTGTTGTATGACAACGTGGACAATCTCAACAGCAATGACTGCACCTCTAACCGCACACACTGGAACCTACATTGAACATTCAGAGACGCAAACATGGAAGCTATGATCCAGAAGGAATTACATGCGATTATTCACAACAAGAGTAAATGAACTTTGAAATTATCTTGAAAAAATATCATATTTGTTTACAAGAGTTACAATGGTTGTCCACTTTTAGACTATAAATAGTATATAATCATGTCATCTTTTTTACCTTGTTTCCTGTCATATTTCTGAAACAAGGGGTTTTGGTGCATGATTTTGCACGTGGAAAGAAAATAATCTATTTTTTTGTTAAATATTTCACAATAAAAAATAAAAAAAAATATTTTTTTTTTTTGCTCCACCTAGTGGAGAGATTACTTCCTTTCCACATGTATAGCATAGCTGAATGTTTACACTTTGTGTTTGGATTTTATATTTTATTTTTGTGTACCTGTTCAGGCACAAATGGGGGATTGTTGTGGAATTTACATCCAAACACCTTAAACCTTTGTTCCTCTCTCTCCTTTTGTAACTCACCACCTCCCCCAAATATTCACATAGCTGTGCTAACCTACAAAATGGCCTCCAGGAGGCCATACACTTTGAATCTGTCTACAACAGAATAACCATCCTTTGTCATCCTTTGTCCCCAATTGCCGCCTTTTTCTCATGTCACATGTCTGTACTCTTGGCCACGCCTGCCATTTCATATGACGTACAATGGAGTAGCCAATCACATCCTGGAAGCACCGTACCTGTGTTTTGATTGCATATAAGGCGCAGCAAGACCCAGGGCCGGCACTTGTCTGGATAAACCACTCTTGTTGCGTTGTCCAGAAAGTCCTTGCGCTCGTATGTTTTCACAATAAACCAGACTTAACCTTTTGAGCGAATCTTGGTAAATCCTTTTTTGACTAGATCAGTTAAATTCCATTACAGTAGAAACAAGATGGTTGTGTCTGGGACTACATTTTCCCAAGCCCTATTACTCCCAAGTGAGATTCCCCACTCTCGCGTAGGAAACACTTCCTGTGCAGAGTCCGCTTTGCAAAACGTAACATCAGAATAAACCTATTGTCTTTGCTTGAAACCAGCTTGACCGACCACTCAGCGTGTTCTTGAAATCTAAACTAAACCAAGTACGATTTTTCATTCATAGACCTGACAGGCCCAGACAGACGGCACTGTGATGGTCCCGTATCTCCACTGAAAGTGAAGTAAAGGGAACAGGTGGCTTGGACAGACATTTCAGAACCATATAATTGACAGAGGGGGGTTAAGCCTGTTAGGCTGCTTCCACAAATTTATCATAAATATGATTCAGAACATCTCACACCATTGCAAACTCCTGATAAATAGGCCGTGCCTACATGTATGTCACAGAGCGAGGGCACTGAGAGGTCAACTCACGGAGGCCTATAGGAATAATAGTCCTAAGTAGACAGGTTGAATTGGTTAAACTCACTGCTCTGTTACACCTACAGCAGCCTATTGAGAAAAATAGGCCAACCTCAAAACGGCCAATTACACAAAATATCAAACGCACAGTTGGGATAAGTTGAACAAATTGGCTGCTACTACTTTTTTTCCCCTCCATGGAGTCCATGAAGCCTTCTCCTGGGCTAACACCTTCAACATGGACAGACATCCTCCTGGAATGAGGGAAAACATACATTCATGTACAAGCAGCCGTCTGTAGTCCGATCACACTTTGAATGAGGCCGATTTGTATTATTCAAATTAGGTTATCTGGCCCAGAGGTTTGAAACATCTACAGGGGTTTGCCTGAAATCACAGCATGGCTAATCAAATTCCAACCATTGCGCCCCAACGCAAGAAGCCCCTCTACCTCCAGAGCGGCCCTGGGCCTCGGGCAGGGAGAGCCTGCAGGCCACGGCCAAGTCAGCCTTCAGTCACCATTAAAGTGGGAATCATTTGCTTACTTCATCATGGTGGAGGGTGTAGTTTATGGATCTGGATTTGAATCTTTTATTTGGATGTTAACTGATGAGGGCGTTCAAATGCCACAAACAGAATAAAAATCAGCACTGAAAACTGAGATATTGTGGGAGATATTTCATTTTATTTTGCTCAAGGGTCATCCTCAGAATATATTAAGCATGGTTAGTTTTAGGTCACCTTCAGAATACACCACCATTGTTATGTATTGAAGATAAAGTTTAGAGAAACCAGAACTCTTCTGATGTGCCTTCAGAAGCCTCTACGCCACAATAGCATGTGTCCAGATTAATGTATAAAGATAGGCACAAGGTTACCATGGAGACCGTTGAATGTAAACAAACCAGGGGGATTCAGAAATATACAGTAACAGGTTAAGACGGGGATCCGGCCAGTAATCATTATATGGTTCAGGTTAACTGATAACTTCAGGATTATTGAACTTTGACTGGATATCAATGGATGGTATGCAGGAGAACAGCTATAAACACTGTGAACTGAAATGTATGACTCAGCATGGGCTCAGATCGCTGCACTGACTTCATCTTCAGTACATTTCCAAATCCATTGAACTCTGGATTTGAACTGAACTCTCAGTGTTTCTTTCATTATCAAATAATAGAGCCAGCACCATGGACCCATCTGACCCTTCAGGACCCAGAACATCTGACCCTTCAGAACCCTGGACCCAGAACATCTGACCCTGCAGGACCCAGAACATCTGACCCTTCAGGACCCAGAACACCTGACCCTGCAGGACCCAGAACATCTGACCCTTCAGAACCCTGGACCCAGAACATCTGACCCTTCAGAACCCAGAATATTTGACCCTTCAGAACCCTGGACCAGAACATCTGACCCTGCAGGACCCAGAACATCTGACCCTGCAGGACCCAGAACACCTGACCCTGTAGGACCCAGAACCCGGGGCTCAAGTTATTCCACTCTTTCTATCCAGTAGGGATCAGTAGGGATATAAAGAGCTTGGAGATAAAAAGGAGAAAACATTACTATAACTAAATTACTCATACCAAATTAAAAGAATACACTTGTTAATTGAGACCTATACAGTGACATTGAAACATTGGAAAACATCTGGAAAGTTATTGTGTCGTCGTCATATGTGTTTTGATGATGGTGGTGGAGCGCTGTTCAATAAGTCGGTCCAAAATCTCCCACAGATGTTCAACTGGGTTGAGATCGGGTGACTATGAAGGCCTTAGCATCACATCATTTTCATACTCATCAAAAATTGTTTTTTGTATCATGTTCAATCCAAGTATGACACTGACGACGAAGAATAACAGCGCAACACGGAAATTCCAAGTTTGACCTATAGATGTCCCCCCAACAAAAACTAGGGATGTTTTCTACGGAGGAGGCGTGTCTTACCATCACAGACTCGAGCTATCGTTGACTACAGATCTCACCGGGAACTCATGCCGATAGTCGGCTCATTCGTTCAGTGAGTATTCAGTGCTGTTTGAATGGTCACTCGGTTTACTTATGTGCCATTTTATGCCAGCAGAGCGTATTTCGAGGTGCTTAGTCACAAACTGTTTTGTTTGTGTCAGAGCTTGATTTGGGTCGCGAGTTTCTGTCAAACTGTTGTCACTCAGCACGTGAGAACAGGGACAGCGTAAACACACGGCATGCAGTTTATATTAGATATTTATTACTACTCTCACTCAAATGTATAGGCCTAGCGGTATCCCGTAGAATTGGGATGAATATCGGATAAGTTATCCATGTGATACCCGCTGAGGTCCAGCAAAATGACGAGTTGAATTGTAGCAGCACAAGGAGTGCACACGACTTAATACCAAGGGCAGTCATTAATGTCCTGCCCCTTTCCGGACTAGGCTAGGACTTGTCCTCCAACGTGTATGAAAGACGAGCCGATACACACATAATCTGGATTCATGGTATTTGCAGTCCATATCGATCGTCACTAACGTAAAATAAAAACAAAAGAGCGAGTTCCGCTGCGCCCCCATTCTAATAGGCTACCCTACTGCCTAACCGACGGTAGGCTATAGCAAGGCAAGGCAAGTTTATTTATATAGCACATTTCAGCCACAGGGCAATTCAAGGTGCTTTACATGAGACATTAAAAGCATTAAAACAAAAAGCAAGACATTATAGACATTTAAAACAAAAGGCAGGACAAATTAAAAGCATTAAAACAAAAAGCAAGTCATTATAGACATTTAAACAAAAAGCAGGACAAATAGAATACAGGAATAAAAGTTACAGTGCAGTATACTGATAAACATAGCTCCTCTTAGAAAGCAGTGGCAAAAAGAAAAGTCTTCAGGCTTGTTTTAAAAGAACCAAGAGTTGCAGCAGACCTGCAGTTTTCTGGAAGTTTGTTCCAGATATGTGGAGCATAAAAACTGAACGCTGCTTCTCCATGTTTTGTTTTAGCAGTCCCTTATCCCCCCATGAGCGAAATCAGGTTCAACGGTAACTCCGCCTGGTTATCGGATCAAAACTACTCGATTAAGTATCGCAGAGAAATGTCAAAGGTAGGCTACTCACAGAAGAAGGAGGGTTGCGTCTTCAAAAACGCATGGTTTTGAAAGAAATGCGCTGCTAATAAACATGTTCTTGCGCTCAAAACCGGTTCATATTTTCACAAAATGAATCACCAGCAAATGCTTGTCTTCTTCTACGCAGTCATCAGTGATTCTGGGCTTGTCATCAGTGATTCTGGGCTTGTCATCAGTGATTCTGGGCTTGTCATCATTGATTCTGGGCTTGTCATCATTGATTCTGGGCTTGTCATCAGTGCAGTTATGGGTTGTTTTGGAAGGGGGGGTGGGGGGGGTAGATTAAGCTATTATAGGCAGGATTTACAACCCTTATTTTTTTTAGTTTTGATTAACTTTCTATTTAGACTCATCCGTTAGACTAATACCCTTCATTTATTAAAGTTCTTTCAAATATATATATTGGCGTTCTACAGTAGGCTACATGTTGTGTTGTTCATGGTGACTAGGACAGTCTGTCAGTGTGTGTGTTGGCGTTCATGCTCATATGTAGAATTTTAAGACATTAGGCAATGGAGGGCTATGGAGGCCTGTTTTTCAGGTGTGTGTGTGTGTTTGAGAGGGAGAGAGAGAGCGTGCGTGCATGCATGTGTGAGAGAGCGTGTTAGTGCGTGTGTGTGTGTGAGAGGGAGAGAGAGCGTGTTAGCGTGCATGTGTGTGAGAGAGAGAGAGTGTGTTAGCATGCTTGTGTGTGTGTGAGAGAGAGCGTGTTGGCGTGCATGTGTGTGAGAGAGAGAGAGCGTGTTAGCGTGCTTGTGTGTGTGTGAGAGCGTGTTAGTGCGTGTTCGTGAGAGGGAGAGAGCGTGTTAGCGTGCGTGTGTGTGTGAGAGAGAGCGTGTTAGCGTGCTTGTGTGTGTGTGAGAGAGAGCGTGTTGGCGTGCATGTGTGAGAGAGAGAGAGCGTGTTAGCGTGTGTGAGAGAGAGCGAGCGTGTTAGCGTGTGTGTGTGTGTGAGAGAGAGAGCGTGTTAGTGTGTGTGTGGGGGGAGGGACGGTAGGAAATGTGAGTTCATGGACTTCATCTGACAGCCTCACAGCCTAACGCCTCTGTTCTAGTTCAGCAGCCAATGCCTCTGTTCCTCTGTTCTAGTTGAGCAGCCAACGCCTCTGTTCCTCTGTTCTAGTTGAGCAGCCAACGCCTCTGTTCCTCTGTTCTAGTTGAGCAGCTAACGCCGCTGTTCCTCTGTTCTAGTTGAGCAGCCAACAACTCTGTTCTAGTTGAGCAGCCAACGCCTCTGTTCCTCTGTTCTAGTTGAGCAGCCAACGCCTCTGTTCCTCTGTTCTAGTTGAGCAGACAACGGCAGCAGAGCAAAGGGCATCACTGGAGGGTCATGGGGGAGGAGTTCACACCGTTAGACTGCCTGCTACCCTCAGGTAAACACACATGCACAACGCACACACACACATCCACAACACACACACACATGCACAACACACACACACCCTCCCAGGTGATACGCCTACTCTGTGGTGCACTAGCATTCTGTTATAGCCTGGTTATGAAACATGAGGCTCCTGCTGATGATCCTCCCACGCTGGCTCACTGACAGACTGAGCAAACTGGTTTCACATCAACTAACTGATCTGAGTTCAGCGCTGAGGATGGGGAAGAAGTGAAGGATAAGAACTGATCTTATTAAATACACTCTTGGGGGGGTCCAAAGACCGCTTCTATTCCACCTGGAACCCAGTAATGTGCTTTTTCAACAAACTAAAAACCCTCCCTGATAACGCAGGTGTGCTGGATGTTGAGTGACGTGATGACACACAAGAACACACACATGAACGCACACATACAGAGAAATAACAGCTCTCTTCTCCTCTCCTCTCCACTTTGCTCTTTTTAGATATTTTTTTTGTATTTGTACCATTTTGGCTGTGTGTGCAAAATCTATTCAAGGTTAAAAGAATACATCCTCAGCTCAGTGAATGTGTGTATGTGCATGTGTGTGTTCTTGTGTGTGTGTTTGTGCCAGGGTGGGAATTTCGTCATTTTAGGAGAAAGGCCATTTGGCCTTCAGCGTCACTCAATTTTTTAGGGCACAAAGGCCACATGCCAAGGAACAAAGGCCATTGAGTGAAATAAGAGGATTTGGAGCCTACGAATAAATGACTTTAAAGGTGCTTAGTTCGATTTTCTTTGGCCACTAGATGGGGCAGTGGTGCAGCGTATCAGATCTAAACAAGTGGGCGTTTTCACTACATACGGTGCCGTTCAGGGGGTGGGGCTCAGTACCGGGCCGGCTTCACTCATAATAAAAATAAATTCTGCATTTGCTCCACAGCCACTACACCGTTGGCTATATTTTCTGTACAGATAGTTATGACTCCCTGGACCTATTTATTGCATATATTGGATTTTTTTTTAACAAAAAGTGCAGTAAATCGAACAGAGCACCTTTAAAGCAGCAGTTCAGTGATCCCTTTAACTGAATGGTCTACTGAATTGTTGCCACCCAAATAAGATACAATAACTGTTATCTATGCCCAATAAATAAGAAACATGAATGACATGAAAAACACAA
This sequence comes from Borostomias antarcticus, assembly GCF_949987555.1. Taxonomy (NCBI): domain Eukaryota; kingdom Metazoa; phylum Chordata; class Actinopteri; order Stomiiformes; family Stomiidae; genus Borostomias; species Borostomias antarcticus. Next base: position 5,498,745 of record NC_140242.1, on the reverse strand, counting down.
ATAGCATACTTAATACTCTTTGTATCAAATGATGCCTCCATAATGTTGTCATCAGTCATGCAATCTTGGTTGAATCACACAGGAGTTGAGCAAGCATTATACCCCTTCACTAGAAATGCTATGTAGCACTATAGTATAGCCAAGCAACTGCCTGACAATCATCCATGCACTTAGCAGCACAATCCGTTTCAGTTGATGCAGTCCGAAGCGGACTGGCCATCGGGAGCACCGGGAGTTTTCCCGGTGGCCTGGCGCGCCAACTGGCCTGGCCCGCGGTGAATGGCCTGCCCCCCAACAAATGCTGGGTTTTGAAGCCACGGTGCTACCATTAAATAACTTATTTAGACACGTTCTGTCCGAGTGAAATTATTTTTCCGAGGTAGTCGTCTTCTGTGGTGGTGGCGGTGCTTTGAAGCTTCAACCCAGCATTTGTTAAAATAGACCCTTTTGCTTAGCTAAGTGAAGTTTCATGTTTATCTGACACTTGTAAATATGAGCGCCTCTCTTTATTTTGACGGTAAAGTGAATGGACCAGCAAAGGACTGTTGTCTGGCATGAACGAGCGGAATGTGACAACGGGACTGAGAAGGGCTACATTTCAACCAGACATTCCAGTGAAACCAAGTAGTCAAAATAACTTACCTGATATAAAATGGACACCGGGTGCGGTATGGCTTCATGGTATTGACCGAACAAGAGTAACAGAGGGCAGAGACCAGCAAAGGGCATCAATTGCACTACAGAAAATAGCTAATGATTATGGAATGATTGACAACTCTTTTCAGGGACATTAGTATTACCAGCATGCCCCCATTATCACTCTGACCATAGAGTCCATGTCCATTGTACCTTCTCTTTAAGGGTAGGTAAACCCAAGGCCCCTCGCTGGCGATTTAACACCACTCTATTACAGAATGATACTTTCAGACATGAGCTTGAGGCTGAACTTAGTGTTCATTCATATAAACAGTGAGTCAGTGGATGATCCTCGAATGTTATGGGAGGCAGTCAAAGGCTGTATAAGAAATAAAACTATATCTTTTGCATCAAATCTCAGTAAAACTAGGAAGCACCGCATGGAGTCTCTGGAAGCTGAGATTGCAGTATTAGAACAAAACATGTTAAATAATATGTCACCTGAGAATATCAGCAACAGAGAGAATCTTTTGGACAAACTCAGTGGCCTGCTAAGACATGAAACAGAATTCATCATCCATCGCACCAGGCAGGAACATTATATTAATAGTGCATGTCCTAGCCGTCTTCTTGCTCTTAAATTAAGGACAAACGATCAGATGGCAAACATAACAGCTAATAAGACCAAAGAGGGGAATATAACTTCTGATCCTGTAGAGATCAATAGATCATTTCAACTAAATAACTAATAATTTTAATCTAAGTCTGAAGTAGTCCATGATAACAAGATGCTCGCTGACCTGTTTGAGCCTTTACATCTACCTAAACTATCATTGGAGGCAGTACATTCATTGGAAGCAGCTATTACTCTAGAAGAACTGAGGGCTGCTCTAACAATGAATAGACATAAATCTCCCGGTCTGGATGGTCTACCACCGGAGCTATTTCTCTCCTTCTGGCCACAGTTGGGCCCCCTGCTGTTGAACATGATACATTGCTCCATTAGCAGAGGCTCTTTCACCACCAGTTCAAATATAGCTATAATTTCTCTTCTGCTAAAAAAGAACAAACCTCCAACTGATTGATTATTCATACAGGTGAGGCCACTGAGTCTCCTTAATTCTGAAATCAAGCTTTTTTTATAAGTATTGGCAACCCGGCTAGAGCGATACATGCCCCACCTGGTTCACCATGATCAAACAGGATTTATTAAATCAAGACTAGCGTCTGACAATGTCCGCCGACTGCTCCATATCATAGATTCAGCCTCTGGATCAGGAAATGCGGGTGCCATTTTGTCATAAGTCGCCGAAAAAGCCTTTGATAGGTTAGAATGGCGGTACCTATGATCTGTGCTCCAATACATGGGCTAGAGTGAGTCTGTTATTTCTATGATAAAGGTATTATATGCCAACCCTTCTGCTGTAGTCCTAACAGGCAACACCTGCTCCTCTAGATTCCCTGTTTCTAGATCATCACGATGATGATCTAGAACAAGATGAATGTCCTCCTCGGATTAATTTTATCAGCTCTATGATACCTTTAGCCCCACCTAAGGGCTATTGGAAGAAGCTACACTCTATTACTAACACTTATTTATGGAATAAGAAAAAACCTAGAATCAAAGCATTAACCCTGCGTAGGAATAAAGTGTCAGGTGGTGTCAATCTGCCCAATTTTGAATGGTATTTCTGGTGTTTTGCTTTGCGCCCCCTAACCAGTTGGCTGAATTATGAAGCTTGTGTATCATGGCGCCCCATCGAAGAGCAACTGGCACATCCACACAAACTGTCAAATTTGATATATTCAAATCTACCCAATAAGACTAAATCAAAATTTGGATCAGTTAGGCTATATCATATATTCTTCACATTTGGCACAGAGCTCAACAATTTGCCAAAATACACAATATTTTCTTTTGCCAATCTCCAATTTTCCATAACTACGCCTTCCTGACAGATAGGAAGCAAATCTCCTTCCTACGGTGGGTTGAGTGTCCACACACTCCAAGACGTCATGGGGCAGCTCTCCTTCCCATGGTGGGTTGAGGAAGGTGTCCACACACTCAGAGACGTCATAGGGCAGCAGGGTCATAGGTCACAGGGCAGCAAGGTCTCCAAGCATTCCAGGATCTCCAAAGGTCCTTTAACCTTCCGGGCACATCCTTCTTTTTTTATTTACAACTGCGGGCAGCAATGCAAGCCCAAGGTGTCCCATGGGGCGAAGAGCTGAGATCCCAGCCCCTACATAGGATACTCACCAAAGGCAAGAACAGTGGTGTTGTCTCAGACCTTTATATATTCATGACAGTGGCCTCTTACAAACCTTTGCCACTCAACACTCTGGAAGAAAGACATCAGCTCTCCTTCCGATTTGAATTGGCATACTATATGGTCCAGTATTTCCTTGTCTTTTCGAAATCCAATATCCACTCAGCCACCGCTGACCTGGGAAGTATGTGGAGTCTTTTTGTTTTGATGTTCTGGGACCACTGCCTCTTGTGGTATCAACATAGAACTGCAGGTCAACAACAAGAAGAGAAAGGGAGCGACAAATAAGATTCCCTCTTCATGGTGTGTCGGCTTACAGCCAACACACAAAAAAACTATGTTGACCAGTGGAATAGCCTACAGTGCTGTGTCAAGTAACTTTGCTGTTTCTTTTTCTTTTAAGTGTTTCCCCCTCATTCCTACCCCATTTACCCCACTTCACTCAACCTTCATATTTTTGGCCAGAAAAATCAACTTGTCAACACTGTCGGCAGACAGGGAAGACCTGCTGGCAGTGACGATGTCCCCAGCAGTAGAAAAGACCCTCTCACTTGGCACAGCTCTGGCTTCTCGCTCTCGCCTACGTTGGTCGCCATGGCTGCTCGCTCTAACCGCCCTGGCAACAGTCGGAGGATATGAAAAAAGGTGTCATGAAAATCTTAAAAGTAAATCAAATTAAATAAAAATGAATAGCCTACTTAAAAATATGTTTTTGAATCGCCTATTTAAAACGAATTAAATGCAATAAAAAATGAAAAGAAATAAATTCATATCTTTACTAAAAAATATTTTTTTTAGTAAAGCAGCAGCAGTTCAAAGTATCGATTGAAGTATTCAATTGGTATCGGTATCACTTTAAGGGTACTGGTATTGGTTCTTGTATCGCAATTTTTGAAATGATACCCAGCCCTATATGCGAGTGGCACAAATCACCCCTGGAGCCAGGGGGAGTGGGCTTCCTGGTCAGTGGCGCCCGGGGAGGTCTGACCTCTGACCTATCAATAATTTTCTTCCATAGTAGAAAGTACTGACGCCCCCCCCCCCTCTCTCTCTCTGTGTCTCTGTCTGTCCTTCCTCCTCCAGGAACACAGAGGATATGTCTGATCATCCTGAACCAGCCTCTAGAGGAGCACTACCTCCAGCGCCTCTGGGACAGAGGTACAGTCCCCTCGCTTCCTACAGTCCCCTCGCTTCCTACAGTCCCCTCGCTTCCTACAGTCCCCTCGCTTCCTACAGTCCCCTCGCTCCCTACAGTCCCCTCGCTCCCTACAGTCCCCTCGCTCCCTACAGTCCCCTCGCTCCCTACAGTCCCCTCGCTCCCTACAGTCCCCTCGCTCCCTACAGTCCCCTCGCTCCCTACAGTCCCCTCGCTTCCTACAGTCCCCTCGCTCCCTACAGTCCCCTCGCTCCCTACAGTCCCCTCGCTTCCTACAGTCCCCTCGCTCAGGTCAGACCTCTGGTGGGGGGGGGGGGGTGAGATGGTATGAATGTTGCAGCCGGGCGGGGGGGGGGGGGGGTGAGATGGTATGAATGTTGCAGCCGGGCGGGGGGAGGGGGTGAGATGGTATGAATGTTGCAGCCGGGCGGGGGGGGGGGGGGGGGGTGAGATGGTATGAATGTTGCAGCCGGGCGGGGGGGGGGGGGATGGTATGAATGTTGAAGAACGGTTTCCCATCGCTAGTAAACATCCTGTAGAGATGGTTCAGTTTATTTGTCCTCATGAGTGTCATTTATTTTTCATTGTGTTTGGAAGGAATACGTGTGTGTGTGTGTATGTGTATGTGTATGTGTATGTGTATGTGTATGTGTGTGTGTGTGTGAATGTGAATGTGCGAGTGCATGTTTTGAAAACCTCAACACACGCACACAAACACACGCACACAAACACGCACGCACACACACACAAAAACACACACAAACACGCGCACACAAACACACACGCACACACACACACGCACGCCCTCTCCTCCCATGCTGGTTCTCTGATGCGTAGCCCCCGGCACCTCTGAGGGGAGAGAGAGAGGAAGTGAGGGGTGGAGGGAGAGAGGAAGTGAGGGGTGGAGGGAGAGAGGAAGTGAGGGGTGGAGGGAGAGAGGAAGTGAGGGGTGGAGGGAGAGAGGAAGTGAGGGGTGGAGGGAGAGAGGAAGTGAGGGGTGGAGGGAGAGAGGAAGAGAGGGGTGGAGGGAGAGAGGAAGAGAGGGGTGGAGGGAGAGAGGAAGTGAGGGGTGGAGGGAGAGAGGAAGTGAGGGGTGGAGTGAGAGAGGAAGTGAGGGGTGGAGGGAGAGAGGAAGTGAGGGGTGGAGGGAGAGAGGAAGAGAGGGGTGGAGGGAGAGAGGAAGAGAGGAAGTGAGGGAGAGCGGGCAGAGAGGAAGTGAGGGGTGGAGGGAGAGAGGAAGTGAGGGGTGGAGGGAGAGAGGAAGTGAGGGGTGGAGGGAGAGAGGAAGTGAGGGGTGGAGTGAGAGAGGAAGTGAGGGGTGGAGGGAGAGAGGAAGTGAGGGAGAGCGGGCAGAGAGGAATTGAGGGGTGGAGGGAGAGAGGAAGTGAGGGGTGGAGGGAGAAAGGAAGTGAGGGGTGGAGGGAGAGAGGAAGTGAGGGGTGGAGGGAGAGAGGAAGTGAGGGAGAGCGGGCAGAGAGGAAGTGAGGGGTGGAGGGAGAGAGGAAGTGAGGGGTGGAGGGAGAGAGGAAGTGAGGGGTGGAGGGAGAGAGGAAGTGAGGGGTGGAGGGAGAGAGGAAGTGAGGGACAGCGGGCAGAGAGGAAGTGAGGGGTGGAGGGAGAGAGGAAGTGAGGGGTGGAGGGAGAGAGGAAGTGAGGGGTGGAGTGAGAGAGGAAGTGAGGGGTGGAGGGAGAGAGGAAGTGAGGGGTGGAGGGAGAGAGATAGTGAGGGGTGGAGGGAGAGAGGAAGTGAGGGGTGGAGGGAGAGAGGAAGTGAGGGGTGGAGGGAGAGAGGAAGTGAGGGGTGGAGGGAGAGAGGAAGTGAGGGGTGGAGGGAGAGAGGAAGTGAGGGACAGCGGGCAGAGAGGAAGTGAGGGGTGGAGGGAGAGAGGAAGTGAGGGGTGGAGGGAGAGAGGAAGTGAGGGGTGGAGGGAGAGAGGAAGTGAGGGGTGGAGGGAGAGAGGAAGTGAGGGAGAGCGGGCAGAGAGGAAGTGAGGGGTGGAGGGAGAGAGGAAGTGAGGGGTGGAGGGAGAGAGGAAGTGAGGGGTGGAGGGAGAGAGGAAGTGAGGGGTGGAGTGAGAGAGGAAGTGAGGGGTGGAGGGAGAGAGGAAGTGAGGGGTGGAGGGAGAGAGGAAGTGAGGGGTGGAGGGAGAGAGGAAGTGAGGGAGAACGGGCAGAGAGGAAGTGAGGGGTGGAGGGAGAGAGGAAGTGAGGGGTGGAGGGTGATGATTAAAGACAAACACGTCACAGGAAAGGGAGGGTTCTGATCATGGTCTGCCGTCTTCTCTCGCTCTCTCGCTCTCTCTCTCGCTCTCTCTCTCTCTATCTCTCTCTATCTATCTCTCTCTCTCTCTGTCTCTCTGTATCTCTCTCCCTCCTCCTCTCCCATTCTTGTCACGTCTTCTCTTCAGGGTCACCTGAATAAAATGGAGGAAACCATTTCTAAGTCTAGCTGTCATTTTAGATTCTGATTAAAATTTCAACACCCACATAAACAAGGTGACGTTTCTTCCACCTCAGAAATATTGCAACGGTTTAAAAAAAACAAAAAAAACAGGCCCGTTTAAATCAACAGGATGCTGAGAAATTCATCTGTGCTTTGATTTCAAGTAAACTGGACTACTGTAATGCTCTCTTGTACTGCGCTTCCAAAACGTCTATTGAGAAACTTGAGCTAATTCAGAGTTTTACTGCCAGACTCTTAACCATGTGGCAGTGGCTAGTTGCAAAACTAGAATGGAGAAGTAAGACGCCTCCTTCCCTCCACTAGTCTGGGGGTCCACCTTGGGCAAGTGGTAGTACCCCCTAGCCCCCCTACCTGGGGTTACAGGCAAAAACCCTGATGACAAAACAACCTAAAGGAAGAGAGACCCGGCCCGGAGGAAGCCCGGGGCCCTCGTCTGGAGCCAGGCCCAGACGGAGGGCCCGCATGCGAGCGCCTGGTGGCCGGGCTTACCACGGAGCCCGGCCGGGCCCAGCCCGAATAAGCAACGTGGAAGCACCATCTCCTCCTCCATCGTCCCGTGGACCCACCACCCGCGGGAGGAATTGTCAGGGTCGGGTGTGCTGCCAACTAGGTGGCGGTGAAGGCGGGGGACACCGACGGACCGGACCCGGGCGGCAAAGGCTGGCTCTGGGGACATGGAACGTGACCTCGCTGGGGGGGAAGGAGCCGGAGCTTGTGAGGGAGGTGGAGCGATACCAATTACACCTGGTGGGGCTAACCTCCACGCACAGCACCGGCGCCGGAACCAAACTCCTGGATAGGGGTTGGACCCTGTTCTTCTCCGGAGTTGCTCACGGTATGAGGCGTAAGGCAGGTGTGGCTATACTAGCTAGCCCCCAGCTGAGCGCCTCTGTGCTGGAGTTCACCCCAGTGGACGAGAGGGTCGCCTCCCTGCGCCTTAGGACTGTGGGGGGGGGGACTCTGACTGTGGTTTGTGCTTATGCACCGAACAGCAGTTCAGAGTACTCAGCCTTCCTGCAGACCCTGAGTGGAGTCCTTTTGGGGGCTCCTGCAGGGGACTCCAGTGTCCTACTGGGGGACTTCAATGCACACGTAGGCAATGATGGAGAAACTTGGAGGGGCGTGATTGGGAGGCATGGCCACCACGATCTGAACCCGAGTGGTGTTTTGTTGTTGGACTTCTGTGCTAGTCACGGTTTGTCCATAACAAACACCATGTTCGAACACAAGGATGCCCACAAGTACACCTGGCATCAGAACACCTTAGGCCGAAGGTCGATGATCGATTTCGTTATCGTATCATCTGATCTGAGGCCATGCGTTTTGGACACTCGGGTAAAGAGAGGGGCAGAGCTGTCCACTGATCACCATCTGGTGGTGAGCTGGTTTCGATGGCGGGGGAAACTTCTGGACAGACCTGGAAAACCCAAGCGTGTAGTGAGGGTGAACTGGGAACGTCTGGAGGAAGAGCCTGTCCGGAGAGATTTCAATTGCCACCTCCGGCGGAGCTTCTCAGGCATCCCTGTGGAGGTTGGGGACATCGAGCATGAGTGGTCGGTGTTCAAAGCCTCCATTGCTGAAGCTGCGGCTGGGAGCTGTGGCCTGAGGGCCATAGGTACCTCAAGGGGCGGTAACCCTCGGACACCGTGGTGGACAGCGGTGGTGAGGGAAGCCGTCCGACTGAAGAAGGAGGCCTTCCGGGTTATGTTAGCCCGGGAGACCCCAGAAACAGTTGCAGGGTATCGACTGGCCCGGAGGGCTGCGGCTTCGGCCGTGACCAAGGCAAAGCAGCGGGTGTGGGAGGAGTTCGGAGAAACCATGGAGAAGGACTTTCGGTCGGCACCAAAGTGTTTCTGGAAGACCATCAGACACCTCAGGAAGGGAAAGCGGGGGACCATCCAAGCTGTATACAGCAAGGAGGGGACACTGCTGACCTCAACTGAGGAGGTTGTTGAGCGTTGGAAGGAGCACTTTGAGGAACTCCTGAACCCGACTAATCCACCCTCTACGATCGAGGCAGAGCCGGAAGATGATGGGGGGTCGTCAATGTCCTTGGAGGAGGTCACTGAGGTAGTCAAACAACTCCACAGTGGCAGAGCCCCAGGGACTGATGAGATCCGTCCAGAAATGCTGAAGGTGCTGGGTGTAGAGGGGCTGTCTTGGTTGACACGCCTCTGTAACATTGCGTGGAAGTCTGGGTCAGTGCCGAAGGAGTGGTGGTCCCAATATTCAAAAAAGGGGACCAGAGGGTGTGTGCGAATTATAGAGGCATCACATTACTCAGCCTCCCAGGGAAAGTTTACTCCAAGGTGCTGGAAAGGAGGGTCCGGCCGATAGTCGAACCTCAGATCGAAGAGGAACAATGCGGATTTCGTCCTGGTCGTGGAACTACCGACCAGCTCTTCACTCTCGCAAGGATCTTGGAGGGGGCTTGGGAGTTTGCCCAACCTGTCTACATGTGTTTTGTGGACTTGGAGAAGGCTTACGACCGGGTCCCCCGAGAGGTCTTGTGGAGGGTTATGCGCGAGTATGGGGTGAGGGGGTCCCTACTTAGGGCCATCCAATCCCTGTACACCCAGAGCGAGAGCTGTGTCCGGGTCCTCGGCAGTAAGTCGTCTTCCTTTCCGGTGGGTGTTGGCCTCCGCCAGGGCTGCGCTTTGTCACCAATCCTGTTTGTGATTTTCATGGACAGGATATCGAGGCGTAGCCGGGGGGAGGTGGGTTTGCAGTTCGGTGAACTGGGGATCACGTCACTGCTTTTTGCAGATGATGTGGTCCTGATGGCATCAGCTGCCTGCGACCTCCAGCACTCTCTGGATAGGTTCGCAACTGAGTGTGAAGCGGCTGGGATGAGAATAAGCACTTCTAAATCTGAGGCCATGGTTCTCAGCAGGAAACCGGTGGCCTGTCCGCTACGAGTAGGAAATGAGTCCTTACCCCAAGTGAAGGAGTTCAAGTATCTGGGGGTCTTGTTCACAAGTGAGGGAACCATGGAGAGGGAGTTTGGCCGGAGAATCGGAGCAGCTGGTGCGGTTCTGCAGTCGCTTTACCGCACTGTTGTGACGAAAAGAGAGCTGAGCCAAAAGGCAAAGCTCTCGATCTACCGGTCTATCTTCGTCCCCACCCTCACCTATGGTCATGAAGGATGGGTCATGACCGAAAGAACTAGATCACGGATACAAGCGGCCGAAATGAGTTTTCTCCGGAGGGTGGCTGGGGTCTCCCTGAGAGATCGGGTGAGAAGTTCAGTCATCCGGGAGAGACTAGGAGTAGAGCCGCTGCTCCTTTGCGTCGAAAGGAGCCAGTTGAGGTGGTTCGGGCATCTAGTGAGGATGCCTCCTGGGCGCCTCCCTAGGGAGGTGTTCCAGGCGTGTCCGGCTGGGAGGAGGCCGCGGGGTAGACCCAGGACTAGGTGGCGGGACTACATCTCCGCACTGGCCTGTGAGCGGCTAAAGATTCCCCAGGCAGAGCTGGTTGATGCTGCTAGGGAAAGGGATGTCTGGGGCCCCCTGCTGGAGCTGCTGCCTCCGCGACCCGACCCTGGATAAGCGGATGAAGATGATGATGATGATGATGATGATGACTCTTAACCAAAATAAGGAAGAGAGCACGTTCCTCCTGTTCTAGGCACACTGCCCGGTCTCTCCTGTTCTAGGCACACTGCCTGGTCTCTCCTGTTCTAGGCACACTGCCTGGTCTCTCCTGTTCTAGGCACACTGCCTGGTCTCTCCTGTTCTAGGCACACTGCCTGGTCTCTCCTGTTCTAGGCACACTGCCTGGTCTCTCCTGTTCTAGGCACACTGCCTGGTCTCTCCTGTTCTAGGCACACTGCCCGGTCTCTCCTGTTCTAGGCACACTGCCCGGTCTCTCCTGTTCTAGGCACACTGCCTGGTCTCTCCTGTTCTAGGCACACTGCCTGGTCTCTCCTGTTCTAGTCACACTGCCTGGTCTCTCTCCCTGTATATTCCTCTACTTGTATACAAGGCTCCTCATGCCTGTCTCTCTGTGTCCCTTCACGGTCCTGCACCCTCCTACACCACTGAGTCCCTGTCTCTCTGTGTCTCTCTGTGTGTCTCTGTGTCTTTCTGTGTCCCTGTCTCTCTGTGTCCCTTCACAAACCCTTAGGTCCTCCACAGCAGATCCGTTACACATTCCAAAAGTCCCCCAAAAGAAAATTGGGAAGCTGCTTTCATTATGCACCTAAATTATGGAACATGGAGTATTAGAGGCACAGTGGACATTTTTAAACGACAATTAAAAACACACCTTTTTAACTTGGCTTACAATTAACAGCACTCCTCTTATCCCTTCATCCTCTTTTGATTTGATTTGATTTGATTCACTTTATTTATCCCGAAGGAAATTGAAATGCCACGTAGCTCATAAAACAGCCATAAAAACAACACAAGACAACAATACACATATAGAAACATACAGGATCAGGACAGACCAAAAACATCAGACATGTACGTTGTTAAAAACAATGGATGTGTTGTACACCAAGTGATCTCCAGTTAAAAGCCATAGTGTCATAATGGTGCGTTATTAATAAGTGCAATCCCTGTGGCCACGCCCAGATTGTGTGGAGTTGAATAGTCTAATGGCTGTTGGGAGGAAGGACTTCCTCGAGCGTTCTGTTCTGCAGTGCATGGTGGTGAGTCTGTTACTGAAAGTGAGAGTGCTCCTGTGTGCCATCAGTGACTGGTGTAGTGGGTGCTGTGGGTTGTCCATGATTGATAGAACCTTCTTCAGGGTCCTCCTCTCAGCCACCTCCACCAGTGAGTCCAACTGCAGACCGAGGATCGAGCCGGCTTTTTTGATCACCTTAGTGAGCCGGCTCGCCTCCTTGTCCTTGATGGCTCCTCCCCAGCAAACAACGCCGTACAAGAGGGCGCCGGCCACCACGGAGCTGTAAAACATCTGCAGCATTTTGCTGCAGACATTAAAGGACTGCAGTCTCCTCAGGAAGAACAGGCAGCTCTGGCTCTTCTTGTAGAGAGCCTCTGTGTTGGTGGACCAGTCAAGTTTGTCATTCAGGTGTACCCCAAGATACCTGTAAGACTGGACCACCTCCACATCCTCCCCCCTGATGGTCACTGGTAGTAGGGGAGCCTGTTCTTCCTGAAGTCCACCACCATCTCCATTGTCTTGGAGTTGTTTAGCTGGAGGTGGTTGTCCTCACACCACTCCACAAAGTTGTTAATCGTGTTTCTGTAATCCCCCTCCTGCCCATCTCTGATACACCCCATTACTACAGAATCATCAGAGAATTTCTGAAGATGGACTGACTCTGAGTTGTAGGTGAAGTCAGAGGTGTACAGAGTGAACAGGAAGGGAGAGAGGACAGTTCCCTGTGGGGCCCCTGTGTTGCTCACCAGAGTCCTGGAGACACAGTCCCGTAGCCTGACGTACTGTGGCCTCCCAGACAGGTAGTCCACAATCCAGGATACCAGGGAGCAGTCAACATCCATCGCCTTGAGCTTCTCACCTAGCAGTTGAGGCTTATCCCTTCATCCTCTTATCCCTTCATCCTCTTATCTCTTCATCTTCGTATCCCTTCATCCTCTTATCTCTTCATCCTCTTATCCCTTCATCCTCTTATCCCTTCATCCTCTTATCCCTTCATCCTCCGATCTCTTCATCCTCTTATCCCTTCATCCTCTTATCTTTTCATCCTCTTATCTCTTCATCCTCTTATCTCTTCATCCTCATCTCTTCATCCTCTTATCTCTTCATCTTCTTATCCCTTCATCCTCTTATCCCTTCATCCTCTTATCCCTTCATCCTCTTATCTCTTCATCCTCTTATCCCTTCATCCTCTTATCTCTTCATCCTCTTATCTCTTCATCCTCATCTCTTCATCCTCTTATCCCTTCATCCTCTTATCCCTTCATCCTCTTATCTCTTCATCCTCTTATCCCTTCATCCTCTTATCTCTTCATCCTCTTATCTCTTCATCCTCATCTCTTCATCCTCTTATCCCTTCATCCTCTTATCCCTTCATCCTCTTATCCCTTCATCCTCTTATCCCTTCATCCTCCTATCTCTTCATCCTCTTATCCCTTCATCCTCTTATCTCTTCATCCTCATCTCTTCATCCTCTTATCCCTTCATCCTCTTATCCCTTCATCCTCTTATCCCTTCATCCTCTTATCTCTTCATCCTCTTATCCCTTCATCCTCTTATCTCTTCATCCTCATCTCTTCATCCTCTTATCCCTTCATCCTCTTATCCCTTCATCCTCTTATCCCTTCATCCTCTTATCTCTTCATCCTCTTATCCCTTCATCCTCTTATCTCTTCATCCTCTTATCTCTTCATCCTCATCTCTTCATCCTCTTATCCCTTCATCCTCTTATCCCTTCATCCTCTTATCTCTTCATCCTCTTATCCCTTCATCCTCTTATCCCTTCATCCCCTTATCTCTTCATCCTCTTATCCCTTCATCCTCTTATCTCTTCATCCTCATCTCATTTTGTCCACTGCTTGTATATCTTTGTTCCATGCCCCTTGGATGGTGTGGTCTATTCTTGTTTTATTATTATTATTATTTTTATTATTGCTATTGTGGGTTTTATTGATCACTATTGTCCTCATTGTTTTCATGCTGTGTAACTTTGAGCAGTTATGTTTGCATGAAAAGTGCAACACAAATAAAGGTTATATGATGATAATGATGATGATGAGGCCTAAAAAATATTGTTTGTTTCTGGTTGGTTGTCAGTTAAGGTCATGGGTAGGTAGGGAATTTTTTTTTTGTATTTTTTTTTTCCCAATGGCGGAGATGGATAGGTAGAGTTGCTTTCTTTCTCACGACAACATAGATAGCCTTAAATGCACTCTACCAGCATGTTTAATATTCATATATCCTTCTATTCCTATGAAACAGGTACCTGACATGAGATGTGGCATTTAGGTCTGTACCATTGGCATTGGGAGGTTTATATTAGACTAAGACATTAGGTCAAACATCCCCGTTAACTTTTTGTTGGTCGTAATTTTATTGCAGATGGCATAGCGCCATTTAGGGCTATAGGCCTACATTTAGCTATTTCAGAGAGAATTAAATGCGGAGCGCATTCGCCATGCCATCGTTATCACGTGTGTTACTTTAAGAATAGAGGGATCTCGCCGCGCGTCATGACCTGATGAAGATGTATTGACATCGAGACATTGTCATTCAGCACCTCCAATAAAAGGCTTTAATTGCCGAGTGCTCCAGCAACTCCTCTCTGTGTTATTTTAATTTGGATTAGGCTATTATCTATTTGCCCACAATAAAGATGATTATGATACAATTGAATGATGTAATGGCAGTGCATGCAATTTAATTTAAATCCTTTGGAAGGATGTATACCCTGAATTCATGTCCACAAAAATGTAGACCAATCAGAAACCGCTCCAGAAACTTTTTTTTTTCTTTTTTCCCCAAGCTCATAAAATAAATATGGGTCGCACATAAATCGGCAGGGTCGGTCGGCAACCAGAAACAAACAATATTTTTTTTTAGGCCTGATGATTCTCTCCCATCATTCTCCTCACTCCAATGGGACAACGAGTAACATGGAGAAGAGACGTCAAAAAGAGAGGGAGAGATATCCGGGGAGGGAGGAAGAGAAGGAGAGATTGATGGAGAGAGGGAGAGTGTATCAGCCTCATAATGGGGAGGCCTGTTTGACCTCGTGACCTCTCGTTCCGCGCTACACCCCTGTCTGACAGACATGAATCCCTACAGAGGACCAGCTCATCAGTATTACACTGCCAGCATCCTTGTGTGTGTGTGTGTGTGTGCGTGCGTGCGTGCGTGTGAGCCTGCGTGCGTGCGTGCGTGCGTGCCTCGTTGTAAAGCATCACTCGATAGCGAAGTTTCTGACAGGAAGAAGAACAGAGTTGTGGGGGATTATCTGACAGGAAGAAGAACAGAGTTGTGGGGGATTATCTGACGGGAAGAAGAACAGAGTTGTGGGGGATTATCTGACAGGAAGAAGAACAGAGTTGTGGGGGATTATCTGACAGGAAGAAGAACAGAGTTGTGGGGGATTATAAGGTTTTTATTTACAAGGTGGTTGGATGTCCTCACTCGGCAGAACCACACGACTACAGAGGTTTACTGCGTGGGTGTGTGGTGTGTGTGTGTGTGCGTATGGTGTGTGTGTGGTGGGTGTGTATATGCTGTGTGTGTGGTGTGTGTATATGGTGTGTGTGTGTGTGTGGTGTATGTGTGTGTGGTGTGTGTATATGGTGTGATGTGTGGTGTGTGTATATGGTGTGTGTGTGGTGTGCGTATATAGTGTGTGTGGTGTGTGTATATGATGTGTGTGTGTGTGTGGTGTGTGTATATGGTGTGGTGTGTGTATATGGTGTGTGTGTGGTGTGTGTATATGGTGTGGTGTGTGTATATGGTGTGTGGTGTGTGTATATGGTGTGGTGTGTGTATATGGTGTGTGTGTGTGTGTGGTGTGTGTATATGGTGTGTGTATATGGTGTGTGGTGTGTGTATGTGGTGTGTCTCCTTAGCATTCAGTCAGAGTGGGGAAGCGTTCAGTCAGTCAGAGTGAGGAAGCGTTCGTTCAGTCAGAGTGGGGAAGCGTTCAGTCAGAGTGAGGAAGCGTTCAGTCAGTCAGAGTGAGGAAGCGTTCAGTCAGAGTGGGGAAGCGTTCAGTCAGAGTGAGGAAGCGTTCAGTCAGAGTGAGGAAGCGTTCAGTCAGTCAGAGTGGGGAAGCGTTCAGTCAGAGTGAGGAAGCGTTCATTCAGTCAGAGTGAGGAAGCGTTCATTCAGTCAGAGTGAGGAAGCGTTCAGTCAGTCAGAGTGGGGAAGCGTTCAGTCAGAGTGAGGAAGCGTTCATTCAGTCAGAGTGAGGAAGCGTTCAGTCAGAGTGGGGAAGCGTTCAGTCAGAGTGAGGAAGCGTTCAGTCAGAGTGGGGAAGCGTTCAGTCAGAGTGGGGAAGCGTTCAGTCAGAGTGGGGAAGTGTTCAGTCAGTCAGAGTGGGGAAGCGTTCAGTCAGAGTGAGGAAGCGTTCAGTCAGAGTGGGGAAGCATTCAGTCAGACTGGGGAAGCGTTCAGTCAGAGTGAGGAAGCGTTCAGTCAGTCAGAGTGGGGAAGCGTTCAGTCAGAGTGAGGAAGCGTTCAGTCAGAGTGAGGAAGCGTTCAGTCAGAGTGAGGAAGCGTTCAGTCAGAGTGAGGAAGCGTTCAGTCAGAGTGAGGAAGCGTTCAGTCAGTCAGAGTGGGGAAGCGTTCAAGCGTCTTTCCTTAGCGCTCATTTCCATCTGGAGGACGTGTTTGGGAGCAGTAATACCAAACCAGCCCCACTCGCCTGAAAGTGCTTTTATTGATGAACAACCACCGTTGTGGGACCTTGAAGTGTAAACATAAACATTGCTATTGTTGAGCTGTGTGTGTGTGTGTTGATTGTGATTGATAGTTGTTCAGTGCCTCACCTGCATGAACTTGTGCAGATCGCTCCCTCTTCCTTTTCCTGACATCGTGCTCCATCAGAAATAATGAGCCATTTACATTCCAATCATCTCCGCCTTAATGGCGTTGCCAGCAGATGGCGAGGGTTATAAAGAAAGAAGGTACCCGGAAAACATGCTTCTCCCCCCCCCCCCCCCCCCCCCCCCTCCCCAGTTGAGTGCGCTGTGATAATGCGTCCCTGGGGAAACAACTTCCCACTGAAGCCGTGTTTTTCCCCAAGACCTTGTTTCACTTGCATGAGCTGGAAGCAGCGTATGAAGGAACGGGGACATTTGGGCGATAGACTCCAGGGGCCTCATTTATAAACATTGCGTAGAATCCACGTAACTAAGTTAGCTTAGCTAAGTGATTACTAAAATATACACACAAAAAATCTCTGATTTATAAAACGCTGCGTATCACAACCCATGTTCACTCAGGCACGCCTACGCCAGCTGCCCTTTATAAATCACAATCAACACTTAAATTGGCGCACGTGAACGCGCGTTCTGATCACACCCCAATTAACGCCCACAATTGCCTATAAATGGTCAGTGATACGCCTATACATATGCAACGACAATGGAGCCGAGTGCAAAAGGCAGAAAGAGAAAGATACATTTTACCGATGCGAGGTGGAGGTATTGGTCAACGAGGTAGAGACGCCGCAAAAGGATCTTTTCGGAACGATGATTTCACATGTGCACGACTGATAAGAGCACCTGTTAGGCCTGAGTGGTCCCATTTAGATTATAATGAATTATCTATCATGCAGGCTATATTGGCATTCGTTTAGTGCGGTAGGCCTTATTAGGTGGCTGCTTATATCCAAACTGATAATCATTATAAGCCTATAGTGTTGTTGCATGAGTAATGGGGTTTGGATCTATATTGCACGTAATCTAATGCTTCATAGAGTGGCCCATGAATAAAATGCCTAACTTATCAACGTATAAACGGGTCAATTTACAATGACATCCATAACAATGCAAACATGAAGGCCTATAGTGACTACTTAAGGCAAGTATCCCCAATTTAACTGTACGACAGATCTGAGGGTTCTTTGCAGCAGCCATTTTTTGTATTTTCCGGGATATCATGCATTTCACATACTTTCTCAAAACATTCTGTAGGCATATAGAAGCTGCGTGTTCCAATGGATGTTGCGGGATAGCCAAGCACATATTAGAACATCTGTGCCAAGTCCCGGCATATCCAAGGCCCCGTGCGTCATGGCCTACTATAATCCAGCTATATCAGTGCCTGTATCGAGGTCTTGTAAATATATGGGGTCCATGGATGAGTTTCATGTGATTCTATAAAGCGTAATTATAGCTACACACATGACGATTCGGCAAATTAATAATCTAACTTGCTCCCTTGTGTTCTTAAAACTTGGAGACGCATCACCTCCATGCGCTGTTTTGCGCACAGCTAATTCTACCAAAGCGGCATGTGAGCATTGGGATGACATGCGTTTTTAGGCCCACATTCCTCGTACGCCTGCTACATGACAATCATAACACAATATGAGGATATATGATGATGTACAATATAGCCTAATGTAGCCTACAGTTGCCTCAAGTAAGACATTTCCATTCACCGCTCAACATCATTGTAATTGCGGCTTGCCTCAGTGGTCATTCGGGTTTACATAAAAGCCTAATCAAATATAGGCTATAAATACATAAATACATTAACGAATGAATAGGTGGATACTTAAACATACAAATAATTAACTAAATAAATGATTAACTGAATAAATATACTTCAACGCCGAATGCAACATTTGTTTGGTGCGGTATAGGCCTTATAGTTGTAGGCTATCGACATACAGAATCATTACTATGATAAGCCTATAGGCTCTTGTCGTGTTGTGTTATCAACGTAATGTGGCTTTTATTCATAGGCTACTGCCTGTGATGCTTCTCGGGATAGCCTATAAATGAATAGGCCTACAACATAACATTATATTATGACACAAATGGGTCAATTCACAGACACATCCAAAGCAATGCCGACATTATTTCGTGATTAGGCTACGGTGGCGATTGATTCCGTTTAAACTGTGTGACACATTGGAGGGTTTCTTGCAGCGACCGATGTATTTATTATTCAATATGTCATGTGTTTCGCAGACTTTCCTGAGTTTCATCTCTCTGCCATCGGAGTCGCGTTTTCCCCTTTCTCCAGAAGCGTGCTTATCGTAGTTAAAGGAGGGTCGAAGTGTGCGTAGAGTTACGCACACCTTCCGCAAACTTATCGCTCAGCTCGTTTTTTATAAATACCGAAAGTTGCGTAGAAAGTTGCTCAGCATGGGTTACGCACGCTTTTGTACTTACGCAACGTTTATAAATGAGGCCCCAGGGGCCTCATTTATAAACATTGCGTAGAATCCACGTAACTAAGTTAGCTTAGCTAAGTGATTACTAAAATATACGCACAAAAAATCTCCGATTTATTAAAACGCTGCGTATCACAACCCATGTTCACTCAGGCACGCCTACGCCAGCTGCCCTTTATAAATCACAATCAACACTTAACTTGGCGCACGTGAACGCGCGTTCTGATCACACCCCAATTAACGCCCACAATTGCCTATAAATGGTCAGTGATACGCCTATACATATGCAACGACAATGGAGCCGAGTGCAAAAGGCAGAAAGAGAAAGATACATTTTACCGATGCAAGGTGGAGGTATTGGTCAACGAAGTAGAGACCCCGCAAAAGTATCTTTTCGGAACGATGATTTCACATGTGCACGACTGATAAGAGCACCTGTTAGGCCTGAGTGGTCTGTTGGATAATGAATTATCTATCATGCAGGCTATTCGTTTAGTGCGGTAGGCCTTATTAGGTGGCTGCTCATATCCAAACTGATAATCATTATAAGCCTATAGTGTTGTTGCATGGGTAATGGGGTTTGGATCTATATTGCACGTAATGCTTCACAGGGTGGCACATGAATAAAATGCCTAATTTATCAACGTATAAACGGGTCAATTTACAATGACATCCATAACAATGCAAACATGTAGGCCTATAGTGACTACTTAAGGCAAGTATCCCCAATTTAACTGTACGACAGATCTGAGGGTTCTTTGCAGCAGCCAATTTGTGTATTTTCCGGGATATCATGCATTTAACATACTTTCTCAAAACATTCTGTAGGCATATAGAAGCTGCGTGTTCTAATGTATGTTGCGGGATGGCCAAGCACATATTAGAACATCTGTGCCAAGTCCCGGCATATCCAAGGCCCCGTGCGTCATGGCCTACTATAATCCAGCTATATCAGTGCCTGTATCGAGGTCTTGTAAATATATGGGGTCCATGGATGAGTTTCATGTGATTCTATAAAGCGTAATTATAGCTACACACATGACGATTCGGCAAATTAATAATCTAATTTGCTCCCTTGTGTTCTTACAACTTGGAGACGCATCACCTCCATGCGCTGTTTTGCGCACAGCTAATTCTACCAAAGTGGCATGTGAGCATTGGGATGACATGCGTTTTTAGGCCCACATTCCTCGTATGCCTGCTACATGACAATCATAAGACAATATGAGGATATATGATGATGTACAATATAGCCTAATGTAGCCTACAGTTGCCTCAAGTAGGACATTTCCATTCAGCGCTCAACATCATTGTAATTGCGGCTTGCCTCAGTGGTCATTCGGGTTTACATAAAAGCCTAATCAAATATAGACTATAAATACATAAATACATTAACGAATGAATAGGTGGATAATTAAACATACGAATAATTAACTAAATAAATGATTAACTGAATAAATATAGCCTACTTCAACTTCGAATGCAACATTTGTTTGGTGCGGTATAGGCCTTATAGTTGTAGGCTATCGATATACGGAATCATTACTATGATAAGCCTATAGGCTCGTGTCGTGTTGTGTTATCAACGTAATGTGGCTTTTCTTCATAGGCTACTGCCCGTGATGCTTCTCGGGATAGCCTATAAATGAATAGGCCTACAACATAACATTATATTATGACACAAATGGGTCAATTCACAGACACATCCAAAGCAATGCCGACATTATTTCGTGATTAGGCTACGGTGGCGATTGATTCCGTTTAAACTGTGTGACACATTGGAGGGTTTCTTGCAGCGACCGATGTATTTATTATTCAATATGTCATGCGTTTCGCACTTTCCTGAGTTTCATCCCTCTGCCATCGGAGTCGCGTTTTCCCCTTTCTCCAGAAACGTGCTTATCGTAGTTAAAGGAGGGTCGAAGTGTGCGTAGAGTTACGCACACCTTCCGCCAACTTATCGCTCAGCTCGTTTTTTATAAATACCGAAAGTTGCGTAGAAAGTTGCTCAGCATGGGTTACGCACGCTTTTGTACTTACGCAACGTTTATAAATGAGGCCCCAGATCTTTAGGTCACCAGCTATGAGCTGAAGGTATTCTCATAATGGCGTAATGGCGTGCGCACGGGGAGCTGACATTGAGAGTCCCGGTCTGGAGGTAACTAATTGACAACCTTTGGCCAGGAAACTGGGACATGGAAAGAACTGAAGGTGAGCTGCTCCGTTGAGAAGCAGGCTCTGTAGGTGTAAGGACACACACACACACACACACACACATTGGGTCCTGAGGCGATAGGCTAGGTCCTAATCAGGTGTTTGATAGATACATGGTTCCTCCTACTGAAGCCTAATATGTTCGTGCCTCATTGTCACACGATGTACCTTACCTTTCAGTGACATTTATACACTCACACACACACACACACACACACACACAGATTTACATACCTCTGCTCATCTCCCTGTGGTAATAGAATAGTAACTAAAAGTTTTTTTTTTCCCTTCACACCATCATGAACTGCAGTAGCACGGCTGGGGATAGCTTCTAAAGACAGACTCAAGTTTACACCCTGACACACACACACACACACACGCTGACACACAGAGCAGTGTCTCAGCTGTTTTTAACGGTGTAGGATGGCGCCGTCAGTCCTTTGAAGTCCTCCCCTCTGAGCAACGAGAAAGAAAAGAAACTCAAAACAGGGTTCCATTTGAATCACATTAAATATAAATAGTCTAAGTGCATACATTTGCAAACAATGCGCTTCAGATTCCAAAAACATGAATAATATTAAGAGTTTGGCAAATGGGGAACTGAGTATTGAGGGAAAAAAAGAAAACATCCTCTGATTGGATGATGGAACATATTACCCACAACGCCGCAGTGATGAGGAATTAAAACTGCGGAGACGAACGCCGGTCCACCATTTTCTCAGAAATCAGTTGGACAGTTGTGGGTGTGTTTGGTGCGGTCAGAGCCTCAGCTGGCTCAGCTGTGTACTAGTAGCTCTAACACAAACCCTAACCCTAGTAGCCCTAACACTAACCCTAACACTAGTAGCCCTTACACTAACCCTAACACTAGTAGCCCTTACACTAACCCTAACACTAGTAGCCCTAACACTAACCCTAGTAGCCCTAACACTAACCCTAACCCTAGTAGCCCTAACACTAACCCTAACCCTAGTAGCCCTTACACTAACCCTAACACTAGTAGCCCTTACACTAACCCTAACACTAGTAGCCCTAACACTAACCCTAGTAGCCCTAACACTAACCCTAGTAGCCCTAACACTAACCCTAGTAGCCCTAACACTAACCCTAACACTAGTAGCTCTAACACAAACCCTAACACTAGTAGCTCTAACACTAACCCTAACCCTAGTAGCCCTAACACTAACCCTAACACTAGTAGCCCTTACACTAACCCTAACCCTAGTAGCCCTAACACTAACCCTAACCCTAGTAGCCCTAACACTAACCCTAACACTAGTAGCCCTTACACTAACCCTAACCCTAGTAGCCCTAACACTAACCCTAACCCTAGTAGCCCTTACACTAACCCTAACACTAGTAGCTCTAACACAAACCCTAACCCTAGTAGCCCTAACACTAACCCTAACCCTAGTAGCCCTAACACAAACCCTAACCCTAGTAGCCCTAACACTAACCCTAACACTAGTAGCTCTAACACAAACCCTAACCCTAGTAGCCCTAACACTAACCCTAACCCTAGTAGCCCTAACACTAACCCTAACACTAGTAGCTCTAACACAAACCCTAACCCTAGTAGCCCTAACACTAACCCTAACACTAGTAGCCCTAACACTAACCCTAACCCTAGTAGCCCTAACACTAACCCTAACACTAGTAGCTCTAACACAAACCCTAACCCTAGTAGCCCTAACACTAACCCTAACCCTAGTAGCCCTAACACTAACCCTAACACTAGTAGCTCTAACACTAACCCTAACCCTAGTAGCCCTAACACTAACCCTAACCCTAGTAGCCCTAACACTAACCCTAACCCTAGTAGCCCTAACACTAACCCTAACACTAGTAGCTCTAACACAAACCCTAACCCTAGTAGCCCTAACACTAACCCTAACCCTAGTAGCCCTAACACTAACCCTAACACTAACCCTAACCCTAGTAGCCCTAACACTAACCCTAACACTAGTAGCTCTAACACAAACCCTAACCCTAGTAGCCCTAACACTAACCCTAACACTAGTAGCTCTAACACTTACCTTAACCCTAGTAGCCCTAACACTAACCCTAACACTAGTAGCCCTAACACTAACCCTAACCCTAGTAGCCCTAACACTAACCCTAACACTAGTAGCCCTAACACTAACCCTAACCCTAGTAGCCCTAACCCTAACCCTAACACTAGTAGCCCTAACACTAACCCTAACCCTAGTAGCCCTAACCCTAACCCTAACCCTAACCCTAGCCCTAACACTAACCCTAACCCTAGTAGCCCTAACACTAACCCTAACCCTAGTAGCCCTAACCCTAACCCTAGTAGCCCTAACACTAACCCTAACACTAGTAGCCCTAACACAAACCCTAACCCTAGTAGCCCTAACACTAACCTTAACCCTAGTAGCCCTAACACTAACCCGAACACTAGTAGCACTAACCCTAACACTAGTAGCTCTAACACAAACCCTAACCCTAGTAGCCCTAACACTAACCTTAACCCTAGTAGCCCTAACACTAGTAGCCCTAACACTAACCCTAACACTAGTAGCCCTAACACTAACCCTAACACTAGTAGCCCTAACACTTACCCTAACACTAACACTAGTAACCCTATGGCTCCAGAAGCAGGGAAGAGACCAACCCCGCCCCGCGCCTCCCTCTGACATTTAGTTATATATGTTGTTTGGTTTATTGAAAAAATATTTTTTGTATCCCTACTTTTGAGTGTGATGAATGTGAGTGAGGTAATGTTCTGTGAGGGTAACATTGTGTGTGTGTGTGTGCATGTGTTTGTGTGTGTGTGTGTGTGCGCTTGTGCGTGCGTGTGTGTGTGCGTGCATGTGTGTGTGTGTGCGCGTGCGTGCGCAGCTCTCCTCAGGGCGTGTGCTGATGGAGGAGCCAACCACCTGTACCACGTCACAGCGGAGCGCAGGGGCAGGTGAGCCGTGTGTCTCTGTTCTACTGTCTTTATCTGTGTGTGTGTGTGTGTGTGTGTGTGTGTGTGTGTGTGTTTGTGTGTACGTGTGTGTATGTGTTTGTGTGTAAGTGTGTGTGTATAAGTGTGTGTGTATGCGTCCATAGCAGTGTTTTTTTCTGGCGGAGCTTTTCCGATTGATCATGAGCTGTCAGTTGCTGACGGGGCAAATCCATCTTGAGACCTCATGTTGAAACAGGGACCCTTGTTTTCACCAAGCTGTGTTCCTGGGGACCAGAGACCCCGAAAACACCAGGGCCTGTCAGAACAGCACCTCCGTTAACGGACGAGAGATCATGACAGGAGGACAGAGGAGGGAAGGAGAGAGGGAATATCTTTAGGGAGGATGGGAGAGTGCATGTTCATTAAAAGCGAGGCGACCGCCTCGTGTTTTGTCAGAGTCAAACGGGAAAGCGCTGAGAAAATAATTAGAAAGCGTCAAACGAAGGTGAGAGAATAGAATAGAATCTTTATTTGTCATACAGCACAGATGTGGAGATTAAATGTTTCTCTGCGCTTAACCCATCCCGACGTCCTTCCTCCAAGGGCAGCCGGGAGCGGACGTAGGCAGCGTGCATGCTGGGACGCGCCCAGGCACCAACCAAGTGCTCCTGTCCGTCTTCACCATGGACGGACAGCGTTAGCGATCTGTTCTTCTGCATGTTTTTCATATTAGGTTCTTTATGGGGGAAACCCTTGCGAACACGGGGAGAACATGCAAACTCCACACAGAAAGGACCGGAGACCTTCTTGCTGTGAGGTGACAGTACTAGGTACTGCGCCACCGTGCCGCACGTGAGCAATTTTTGTGGTTCAGTGTCTTGCTCAAGGACACTTTGGCACAACGCCAGGAGCTGGGATCGAACCGGGGGAAGAGAGGGAGGAGGACATGCAACGCTGAAGTCAATCTCCCTTCTCTCTCTCTCTCTCCCCATCTCTCTCCCCCTCCCGCTCTCTCTCCCTCCCGCTCTCTCTCCCTCCCGCTCTCTCTCCCTATCTCGAGTTGTCGATGCCAGTGAGAAGACTTGACTGTTGGAGTGAGGGTGGCACACTTTTGTCTCAGCGCAACACCTACACACACAGACACATCACACACTCATGGACAGACAGCATCACACACTCGTGGACAGACAGCATCACACACTTGTGGACAGACAGCATCACACACTCGTGGACAGACAGCATCACACACTCGTGGACAGACAGCATCACACACTCGTGGACAGACAGCATCACACACTCGTGGACAGACAGCATCACACACTCGTGGACAGACAGCATCACACACTCGTGGACAGACAGCTACAGTAGATCCAGGAACGATGAAACTGAAGGTGTTCCATCTCACCGCGTCGGCTCGGCTCGTGGCCTGACTGGGGCTACATTTCCCGGCATGAAATATTCACCCAGTCCAGCCCTGTGGGCAGAGGTCATAATTCTGTGTGTATTAGTTTGCATATCTCTCTCTCTCTCTCTCTTTCTCTCTGTCTTTCAATTTCCATTCAATTCAATATGCTTTATTGGCATGAATGTCAGGTGAAAAATATTGCCAAAGCATCAAGAATACAATTCAATAATAACATGAGAAAGTTTAAGATTAAGTGTACAATTAAATAAAACAAAAGATAGAAAATAGGTCAATATAGAGACAATTAATAAAAATGTATTCATACAAAACCCTCAAGTCAATAAATACATATATGAACTAACAAACAAAAAAGATCCACATGTAGTAGAGGAGTAAATGAGGAGACAGTGTAGTAGAGGAGTAAATGAGAAGGCAGTGTAGTAGAGGAGTAAATGAGGAGACAGTGTAGTAGAGGAGTAAATGAGGAGACAGTGTAGTAGAGGAGTAAATGAGAAGGCAGTGTAGTAGAGGAGTAAATGAGGAGGCAGTGTAGTAGAGGAGTAAATGAGAAGGCAGAGTGTAGTAGAGGAGTAAATGAGAAGGCAGAGTGTAGTAGAGGAGTAAATGAGAAGGCAGAGTAGTAGAGGAGTAAATGAGAAGGCAGAGTGTAGTAGAGGAGTAAATGAGAAGGCAGAGTGTAGTAGAGGAGTAAATGAGAAGGCAGACTGTAGTAGAGGAGTAAATGAGAAGGCAGAGTGTAGTAGAGGAGTAAATGAGAAGGCAGAGTGTAGTAGAGGAGTAAATGAGAAGGCAGACTGTAGTAGAGGAGTAAATGAGAAGGCAGAGTGTAGTAGAGGAGTAAATGAGAAGGCAGAGTGTAGTAGAGGAGTAAATGAGAAGGCAGAGTGTAGTAGAGGAGTAAATGAGAAGGCAGACTGTAGTAGAGGAGTAAATGAGGAGACAGTGTAGTAGAGGAGTAAATGAGAAGGCAGAGTGTAGTAGAGGAGTAAATGAGGAGACAGTGTAGTAGAGGAGTAAATGAGGAGGCAGAGTGTAGTAGAGGAGTAAATGAGAAGGCAGTGTGTAGTAGAGGAGTAAATGAGGAGGAAGAGTGTAGTAGAGGAGTAAATGAGAAGGCAGAGTGTAGTAGAGGAGTAAATGAGAAGGCAGTGTAGTAGAGGAGTAAATGAGAAGGCAGAGTGTAGTAGAGGAGTAAATGAGAAGGCAGAGTGTAGTAGAGGAGTAAATGAGGAGGCAGAGTGTAGTAGAGGAGTAAATGAGAAGGCAGACTGTAGTAGAGGAGTAAATGAGAAGGCAGAGTGTAGTAGAGGAGTAAATGAGAAGGCAGAGTGTAGTAGAGGAGTAAATGAGGAGGCAGAGTGTAGTAGAGGAGTAAATGAGAAGGCAGACTGTAGTAGAGGAGTAAATGAGAAGGCAGAGTGTAGTAGAGGAGTAAATGAGAAGGCAGAGTGTAGTAGAGGAGTAAATGAGAAGGCAGAGTGTAGTAGAGGAGTAAATGAGAAGGCAGAGTGTAGTAGAGGAGTAAATGAGAAGGCAGTGTAGTAGAGGAGTAAATGAGAAGGCAGAGTGTAGTAGAGGAGTAAATGAGGAGACAGTGTAGTAGAGGAGTAAATGAGAAGGCAGAGTAGTAGAGGAGTAAATGAGAAGGCAGAGTGTAGTAGAGGAGTAAATGAGGAGGCAGAGTGTAGTAGAGGAGTAAATGAGAAGGCAGAGTGTAGTAGAGGAGTAAATGAGAAGGCAGAGTGTAGTAGAGGAGTAAATGAGGAGACAGTGTAGTAGAGGAGTAAATGAGGAGGCAGAGTGTAGTAGAGGAGTAAATGAGGAGACAGTGTAGTAGAGGAGTAAATGAGAAGGCAGTGTAGTAGAGGAGTAAATGAGAAGGCAGAGTGTAGTAGAGGAGTAAATGAGAAGGCAGAGTGTAGTAGAGGAGTAAATGAGGAGGCAGAGTGTAGTAGAGGAGTAAATGAGAAGGCAGTGTAGTAGAGGAGTAAATGAGGCAGAGTGTAGTAGAGGAGTAAATGAGGAGGCAGAGTGTAGTAGAGGAGTAAATGAGAAGGCAGTGTAGTAGAGGAGTAAATGAGAAGGCAGTGTAGTAGAGGAGTAAATGAGGAGACAGTGTAGTAGAGGAGTAAATGAGAAGGCAGAGTGTAGTAGAGGAGTAAATGAGAAGGCAGTGTAGTAGAGGAGTAAATGAGAAGGCAGAGTGTAGTAGAGGAGTAAATGAGAAGGCAGTGTAGTAGAGGAGTAAATGAGAAGGCAGAGTGTAGTAGAGGAGTAAATGAGAAGGCAGAGTGTAGTAGAGGAGTAAATGAGAAGGCAGTGTAGTAGAGGAGTAAATGAGAAGGCAGAGTGTAGTAGAGGAGTAAATGAGAAGGCAGTGTAGTAGAGGAGTAAATGAGAAGGCAGAGTGTAGTAGAGGAGTAAATGAGAAGGCAGAGTGTAGTAGAGGAGTAAATGAGAAGGCAGAGTGTGAGCTGAGGGGAGATTAACTACAGCTGTTGTGTTGTTGTGCTGGTTTTCTCTCAGGCTGTGAGGAGATACTTATTTGTTGTGCTTGTTTTCTCTCAGGCTGTGAGGAGATAGTTATGTGTTGTGCTGGTTATGTGTTGTGCTGGTTTTCTCTCCGGCTGTGACATCACTCACATATCTTGCTGCTTCTATGGTGGTGATACTGTGTTCTCCAAGTATATGTTGCGTTCTTGTCTGGTCAGAGAATGTATCAGTTTTTGAGTTTACATGTAATTTTTGTAAAGAACTTTGTTCTAATATCTTCATAAGTTCTATATTGTAGCAGGACATGTTGCTCTGTCTCCAGCTCTCTGTGGACAGAGCTGACACAGCCTGTCTTCTCTAGGCAGCCAGGTCTGCCTGTGTGGGCCAGTCTCTATGGCCAGGCTGTGATCACTGAGTCTGGACATAGACAGTGTCTTTCTCAGTTTTGGATCAGTAATCTGCCACTGGGTACTCTCGATTTAGGGTCAAATAGCATTCTAATTGACTAATGTTTGTGGCATTTTAGTAATATAGTTTTGTTTTTGTTTGGTGATAATTTGGTTGGACCAGACTGTCTGAGGGCTGTGCTGAGGCAGGGGAGGGTCAGAGGTCAGTCTCAGGACACTTCTCTATCAGGGGAGGGTCAGAGGTCAGTCTCAGGACACTTCTCTATCAGGGGAGGGTCAGAGGTCAGTCTCAGGACTCTTCTCTATCAGGGGAGGGTCAGAGGTCAGTCTCAGGACACTTCTCTATCAGGGGAGGGTCAGAGGTCAGTCTCAGGACTCTTCTCTATCAGGGGAGGTCAGTCTCAGGACTCTTCTCTATCAGGGGAGGGTCAGAGGTCAGTCTCAGGACAGGGGAGGGTTAGTGCAGGTCAGTCAGAAGAGTTAAACAGCGCCAGGTCCTCTACCAGGAGCTGCTGTGGTCCCTCTCTGGAGGGAGACACACCAGGTCATCTGCATACAGGAGATGCATCCTTTGGTCTCTGTGTTGTTGAGGGTGAGGCCAGGAGCTGATGAGTCTTCCAATGTTTTTGCCAATTCATTTATATAAATATAGAATAGTGTTGGACTAAGACTGTTGCCTTGCATCACTCCTCGACTTTGGGGGAAGAAGTCTGCTCTTTTATCATCAGATCTGACGGCATATTTATTGTTCATGTACGTTCCTTTGATGACATCATAGGTTTTCCCTCCCACCTCACCTTCTAATAACTGGAATAGCAGACCTTCACTCCAAACTGAATCAAAGGCCTTTTCAGAATCTGCAAAGCAGAAGAATATTTTTTTTTATTTGTTTTGATTTACATTTCCCCCTCTCTCTCCCCCCTCTGTCTCTCCCTCTCTCTGTCTCACTGAGTCTCTCCTCTCTCTCTCTGTCTCCCTCTCTCTCTCTCCCTCTCTCCCTCTCCCTCTCTCTCTCTCCCTCCCTTTCTCCCTCTCTCTCTCTGGAGAGTGAATCCCTGATATCAGGTGGGGGGATGGCTGAAGGCTAAACTTGTTAATGACTGCCCAGAGACACCATCCATTAACTATGGGATTAGAAAATCTTGGTTTACACACACGCACACACACACACACCATCATCTCAATATGGAAAATGGGAGTAGTATTTGGGGTCAGAGAAGGCTAATGAAGTTGTTGGACGTAGGGGACTGTGTGTGTTATTGACAGGGAGGTATGAAACCAGGGAGGTGTGAAACCAGGGAGGTGTGAAACCAGGGAGGTGTGAAACCAGGGAGGTGTGAAACCAGGGAGGTGTGAAACCAGGGAGGTGTGAAACCAGGGAGGTGTGAAACCAGGGAGGTGTGAAACCAGGGAGGTGTGAAACCAGGGAGGTTTCAGAAATCTTCTCTGCAAACTCACATTACCCCAATGCATGGTCTCTAACAAATTAGCACCAAGAGCTATTCTCTGTTTGTGTGTGTGTGTGTGTTCTGAGGATTTTAATGCATTTTCAAGGTTCAAATGAGTATAAATGATTTGATTCAGTGCCCAGAATTAACTACATTCCTCCCTGCATTTATGTAATCAAGTGAATGATAGAGAGCCGGGGTCCAGACATTCACATCCGCCCACTCCACTAATGTTTGCTGATTCTTGGTCTGGTGTTGCTGTTTCTCTGAGTAAACAATGATCAGTCCAATGAGAGCAGCAGGTTCTAATGATTAGCCAATCAGCGCCAAGGGCGGGGCTAATGCCGTTGTCAAGCTGTTATGCGTTGTAAAGCTGAGCATTGGGACAATGCAACACCCGTATTATTTAAGAGGAGGATGATTGGTAGTATTAGTAACAAAGTCACAAAAGTAGCCTGTACTGCATTTGTAACGCGCGAGCCTACCTTATTTCACTTCGCTCCCTGTTGTAAAATGTCACTTTGCTGTTGTTGAAGATCTCAACGTCTCAACATCAGGCTAACAGCATAGACAGATACACGTCTACCGTAGGGCCCAGGAACCTATACGGTTCTGTAGAGACAGTATACTAGAACCTACAGTATACTAGAACCTATAGGGTTCTGTAGAGACAGTATACTAGAACCTATAGGGTTCTGTAGACAGTATACTAGAACCTATAGGGTTCTGTAGAGACAGTATACTAGAACCTATTGGGTTCTGTAGAGGATGTATACTAAAACCTATAGGCTTCTGTAGAGAGAGACAGTATATTAGAACATATAGGGTTCTGTAGAGACAGTATATTAGAATCTATAGGGTTCTGTAGAGACAGTATACTAGACCCTAGACCCTATAGGGTTCTGTAGAGACAGTATACTAGAACCTATACAGTTCTGTAGAGAGAGTATACTAGAACCTATAGGGTTCTGTAGAGACAGTATACTAGAACATATAGGGTTCTGTAGACAGTATACTAGAAACTATAGGGTTCTGTAGAGACAGTATATTAGAACCTATAGGGTTCTATAGAGACAGTATACTAGAACATATAGGGTTCTGTAGACAGTATATTAGAAACTATAGGGTTCTGTAGAGAGATACGGTATATTAGAACCTATAGGGTTCTGTAGACAGTATACTAGAACCTATAGGGTTCTGTAGAGAGAGTATACTAGAACCTATAGGGCTCTGTAGAGACAGTTTACTAGAACACCACAGGCTGGGCCGCAGACCGCATCCCACAGGGGAGGGAGCATGTATGTGTGTGTGTGTG
>NC_140242.1:5464360-5468008 GCF_949987555.1 Borostomias antarcticus | reverse complement strand
ACACCAACACACTCCCCCTTTCTCCTCACTCTCTACTGACACACACACCAACACACTCCCTCTCTCTCCTCACTCTACTGACACACACACACCAACACTCCCTCTCTCTCTCCTCACTCTCTACTGACACACACACCAACACACTCCCCCTCTCTCCTCACTCTCTACTGACACACACACCAACACACTCCCTCTCTCTCCTCCATCTCTACTGACACACACACACACCCTCTCTCTCCTCACTCTCTACTGACACGCACACACCAACACTCCCTCTCTCTCCTCTCTCTACTGACACACACACCAACACACTCCCTCTCTCTCCTCACTCTACTGACACACACACCAACACACTCCCCCTCTCTCCTCACTCTCTACTGACACACACACACCAACACACTCCCCCTCTCTCCTCTCTCTACCGACACACACACACACCAACACACTCCCCCCCTCTCCTCACTCTCTACTGACACACACCAACACACTCCCTCTCTCTCCTCACTCTACTGACACACACACCAACACTCCCCCTCTCTCCTGACACACACACACCAAATCACTCCCTCTCTCTCCTCACTCAGCAGGCAGCCAACACTAGCTAACCTGAGAGAGAAGGGCAAGCAGGAACACACAGGCAGCCAACACTAGCTAACCTGAGAGAGAAGGAGCAGGAACACAGGCAGCCAACACTAGCTTACCTGAGAGAGAAGGAGCAGGAACACACAGGCAGCCAACACTAGCTAACCTGAGAGAGAAGGAGCAGGAACACACAGGCAGCCAACACTAGCTAACCTGGGAGAGAAGGAGCAGGAACACACAGGCAGCCAACACTAGCTAACCTGGGAGACACGTACGGGCAATCAGCATATCAGCTTTCCACCTGAGAGTAGTACTGACACCCAGACCACAGACTACCTCAGCTGGGGCTAGGGGCTCTAGGGACTTGAAGGCCTGGGGCCGGTTGCACAAAACACCTTAAGTTAATATTTTCCCTTAAGCTCTGACTTAAGATTTCCTTAAAATAAAGTCTGATGCACAAACACGCTCAAGTATTCCCCTTATGGTTTCCTTAAGATGTCCCTCAAGTATATAAGGTTTTCTACTTATCTCGGTCTGATACTTAAGGAGTCCCTTAAAGTCCATTAAGGTGTTGCACAAAAGACCTTAGCAAGCAAAATAAGGGAAACAACGTAAGGGACCTCTACCCCAACCTTAGCTAAGCCACATGGCTGCGTTAAGGAACATAAACAATGGAAATCGCGTCCCAAGAAGAGTGTTCCGCGACAGGGAGAACCCACTAGACACTCTTAGTGAGGAGCTACTGATATTTCATTAC
Organism: Borostomias antarcticus; assembly: GCF_949987555.1. Classification (NCBI taxonomy): domain Eukaryota; kingdom Metazoa; phylum Chordata; class Actinopteri; order Stomiiformes; family Stomiidae; genus Borostomias; species Borostomias antarcticus. The sequence goes on along the minus strand of NC_140242.1, from coordinate 5,466,669 downwards.
AGATTTGATCGACAGTCCATTTTTTTCCTCACAGCGTCGCAGGACGTTCCAGTGTAGTGTTGTGACAGATAGCCGGTCACGTGCAAGCAAACCAATGGTCACCATGGAAACTACAATTTTACTGCTGTAAAATCTCTTTCCTTGTATGAAACCCTTTAACGTTTCTCCTAAGCCAAGTAGGCAACAAATTGGATAACTCAATAAAAAGGGTTTGGCTGGTATCCATCTGAGGGGGTCCTTCAGTAGGGCTGCGTAGGTCCTCCGACACTGGAGTATATTTCTTCCTGGGGAAACCAGACGAGAAAACGGGGTTAGAGAACGGTAAGTAAATCTTAGCTTCACCTCGTCAAGTTCTACTTACTGAGTCCTGAGTTTGTCCCTCTGCCCTCGGCTTTTGAAGGCTGACTCCTCGTTACGGCAATTCCCCACAGCTGCCGTCGCCACTCTCGGTTGATTGGGAAATTGGTGGCAGCCGTGTGGCAGGGTTGCCCTGGTAACCAGGAAGGGCCGGTAGACTCCGCCCACCACCTGGCCGTGCTGTCCAAGGACACTAGCTAGATATTATAGTAATATAATACTAGAATATTTCACTTCTAATAGTTAACTAGCACCTGGATCATGCAGTTTGGGGGCACTCACTCTGACACACACACACACTCACATACACATCACACACACCCACACTCACACTCTCACTAAAACGGTTCCACAATTTAAAGTGTGTGTGTGTGTGTGTGTGTGTGTGTGTGTGTGTGTGTGTGTGTGTGTGTGTGTGTGTGTGTGTGTGTGTGTGTGTGGCATGTGTGTGTAGAAGTGCAGGATGATTGAGACCGCAGACCAGGATCTGACTGATTTCACTAAATGTCTGGACCTCATGGTGAAGGAGATCAAGACACAAAAGCTACAGGTAAGCCCTAAAGTACACACACACACAGACACATACAGTACACACACACATACAGTACATACACTTGTCGTGTATTGTGTTCTGCTTCCCGAGGGGGCGTGAACCACCTGTTCAAGAGACAGAACCCCCGGAAGGCGGCCGGACCTCACTCTGTCTCACCCTCCATCTTGAAGCACTGTGCTGACCAGCTGTCCTCGGTGTCCACTGACATCGTCAACGCCTCACCGGAGTCATGTCATGTTCCAGCCTGCTTCAAGGCCTCCACCATCATCCTGGATCCAAAGAAGGCGGAGATCACAGACCTGAACGACCCGTCGCCCTGACCTGTAGTCATGAAGGTCTTTGAGCGCCTCGTCCTGGCCCATCTCAAGACCATCACAGACCCACTCCTGGACCCCCTGCAGTATGCTTACAGAGCCAACAGGTCCGTGGAGGACGTGGTGAACATGACTCTTCACTACGTCCTACAGCACCTGGACACCCCAGGCACTTCTGCCAGGATTCTGTTTGTGGACTTCAGCTCGGCCTTCACCACCATCCTCCCGGCTACACTGGAGCACGGACTCTCCCTGCTACGAGTGCCTGACTCCACCCACAGGTGGATCACAGACTTCCTATCCAACAGGACCCAGCGGGTGAAGCTGGGGAAGAACATCTCCGACCCAGAGTCCACCAGTACCGGCTCCCCACAGGGCGCAGTTCTTTCCCCCCTACTATTCTCACTGAACATGAACAGCTGCACCTCCAGCCATCAGTCCATGAAGCTCCTGAAGTTTACAGACGACGCCACCCTCACAGGACTCATCTCCAGGGGGGACGAGTCCACCTACAGATGGGAGGGAGATTGAACAGCTGCTGTCCTGGTGCGGCTGGAACAACCTGGATCTTAACGCTCTAAAGACTGTGTTAATGGTGGCGGACTTAAGGAAGAACTCAGCCCCCCCCCCCCCCCCCCATCACCCTGCATGACTCCCCGGTTGCCTCCGTGGACTCCTTCTGCTTCCTGGGTTCTGTCATTTCCCGGTGTAACAGGACAGATTAACCCCTCCTTACGCTTTAACCCCGGGGGTTAAAGAGTCCTAGGACAGATGAACCCCCCCTAGGACAGATTAACCCCGTAATACTCTTATAGGCCAGGGGTTAAAATATCCTAGGACACTTTACCTCTGGGGTATAGTTTATCATATAGGACACTATACCCCCCCCAGTCAGACCGGGGGTTAAAGTGGGCTAACAGATTATACCTTACAACTACTAATACTGCTATACTACTAGTACTGTCGTTACTACTACTGCTATTACTACTACTACCTGTACCACTACTACTACTGCACTACTACTGCTATTACTACCACTATCTGTATTACTACTACTATTACTACTACTACTACTAGTGCTAGTA
>NC_140242.1:5456860-5459360 GCF_949987555.1 Borostomias antarcticus | reverse complement strand
CCCACTCAGGGGCTGAGATGTGGGGCCTGTGGCGTGGATAGTGGTGTGGTGGTGAGTCTCCGCCCCCTCAGGTCAGAGCCAGTCGGGGACAGTGTACCCCTCTCCGGGCCACCTACCTGACTCCAGCGGTGAAGACCGTGTGTCTCTAGTCCACTCAGGGTCTGAGTTGTGGGGCCCGTGGCGTGGATAGTGGCGTGCTGGTTAGGCTCCGCCCCCTTGGGTCACAGCTAGTTGGGGACAGTATAGTGACCTCCCGGCAATTTCCATGCATCCACCATTAAAGACTGTGTGTCTCTAGCCCACTCAGGGGCTGAAAAGTGGGTTCTGTGGCGTGAATGGTTCAGATCAAAAAGTTGACAAAACTAGCACTTTTGAGAAAGTCTGATAATTGCTCTATCACCGTTTAGGTCATACAATGGATGTGGGTGGGCACCGTGAAAAATCTTTCAAAAACATGTTAAACTCTCGATTTCAAAGAAAAGAAGCTCACCGAGGGGGTAATTGGTGTCCGTTGATGTTCTGACATCAAATTCGCCGCAAAATATGAATCCTGTAGGGTTTTATTGATCATTTTATGAAATCCATTGACTTGTATTGAAGCGACCGTTGTAAATGTGTAGATCAATCCGCAGAGGGGATTCAGGAAGCGGAACTACTTCAAGGCATTGGCGAGATTGGAATCAGTTGAAGCAGAAGTTTACACAAAGTTCTAGGCTAAATATTTTAAAAAGCCTTTCCAGATGAACTAGAATCTTACTTTATGGCGAATTATATGCCAGAATGCCAACTAACACCTCTGTGAGTTTCTTGTCTTTGAAATTGAGAGTTTAACATGTTTTTTTTAATGATTTTTCACGGTGCCCACCCACATCCATTGTATGACCCAACGTGGTAAAGCAATTATCAGACTTTCTCAAAAGTGCTAGTTTTGTCAACGCTTTGATCTGAACCATTGTAAATGGAACTTGTCAGGAACCTTGGTGTGCACTTTGATCAGTCTATGCACCTGGACAAACATGTCAAGTCTCTATGTCGCAACTGTTCTTACCATCTGAAAAACATTGCGAAACTCCGTTCCATTGTGTCCCATTCAGAGCTAGAAATGTCTGTCCATGCATTTATATCATCCAGGCTTGACTACTGTAATTCATTGTTTCACATGTCTCAATCAGTCATCCATTGACCGGCTTCAACTTGTCCAAAATGCAGCTGCCAGATTACTTACCAGGTCAAAAAAGTCTTGACACATTACACCCATACTCGCCGCCCTGCACTGGCTACCTGTCTCTTTTAGAATACAGTTCAAGGTGTTGCTCTTCACCTTCAAAGCCATCCACGGACTAGCCCCCTGCTACATCTGTGACCTCATCCACCACCACACAGCCGGACCTTGAGATCATCTGACCAGGGTCTCCTGACAGTGCCTCGGACGCGGCTAAAGATGAAGGGGGATCGGACTTTTGGGGCTGTGGCTCCTAGACTGTGGAACGCGCTCCCACAAGATCTGAGAACTGCTGTTTCTTTGGACAGTTTTAAAGGGCAGCTAAAGACACACTTATACAGACAAGCCTTTGAGTGCTAAGCCGTCTCCATCTGCCACACTCTCTCCTTTCAGCTTGCCTGTTTTCCCCTGACACTGACCTTTATGTCACTATGTTTACGTGCACTCTTTTTCTTTATTGTGTTCAGTGCACTTGTGTGTATCTGATTGGACGATGTTTTTAATGTTCCCACTGTAAAGCATACTGTGCACTTGTGCTACGAAGGGTGCTATATAAATACAATTTTACTTACTTACTATATGATCATAAGTAACCTTAAAACAGGGCTAAACATGCATTTTCCCTTTACTACTCCTTTAAGTCAAGAAAATGCGCCTATATGAAAAGTGAATGAGCACGAACGGCTGGACATAAGTTAAATGTAAATACAATAACTTCATGTTTGGCGGGTTGGGTGAGAGTCTCTACATTTTAGAAGATAATTATGTCGGGTGGATGATTGATGAATGCACGTGGATTTGGGTGCGCTCAAACTCCATCCGCGCATCTCTAGCGCATGTGCGTTCCACCCCTACATCTTTGCTATTGCTGCATTCGTTAGGTCGTGACCTTTCTGCCAGTCCAGAACCCCGTGTGGAGAAAAGGCCGTCTCAGTTCCGGACATTGTGAATGAATGGAGGTGAATGGCCGGCCGTGTTTGGGTAGGTCCCGGACCCGGACCATGTTTCGGATCCACTCCAAAGATGAACAAGTTCTGAGTTGGACCATGTTACACTCTTCCCTTTGTGAAAATCTGTCTAGCATTGCGGATTCCTGCTAACAGATTAACAAACAAGCGCTTTACAGGCCTCTCATCCACCCAGCTGCCATGCCAGGTGCCGGCCCGCTCACTGGGAGCAATTTGGGGTTCAGTGTCTTTCCCAAGGACCCCTCGACAGGTGGACAGGAGGAGGCGGGATTCAAACCACTTACCCTATGATCATTGGACGATCCACTCT